>NW_027116348.1:825986-889018 GCF_000696795.3 Halyomorpha halys | reverse complement strand
CCTATTGTACGCCGTCCCTCCTCTGCTCAAAACAGGCCAATTGCCTTTGCAAATCTGGATACTGTATGGGGATCCACAGTTTCGCAAAGTTTGGGTAGTTAAGGTTACTTAACCTTATTATTTATTACAAGATTTCTTTTTCCTTAGAAATTAAAATTGTCAGCCTTTTCTTTGGACAGATCATTTAAAAGCTCTACTGATTTTTCTCTTATGAATTACCCAGGTGAATTTAGCTATGCATCTAGGTATTAATATGGCAATGATACTACGCAAACAATTTGAAGGCTATCATAACTAACTCAGTCTATCAAATAAAATATAAATAAAAAATATTGATATACAAATAGATGTCATTACTATCCTGTAGTATGTGTCTGATGGTTGGGAATAATTGAGGGATATTTAGGCTCAGGAAAACAGGGAAAATCAAATCGGCCAGTAGGGAAATTAAAAAAAAATTGAGTGGAAACGCTGTTAGAGATCCAATCTACCAGTCGAGCATAATTAACAAACGTTCAACTAGTATTTGCAAGTATTCAGTAGATTTAGTCAGCAAATTTAATTTTTCCAAATATGAATTTAATAGGTAAGAGCTTTTCAATACCGATATCAGTTTAATCGCCAATTTTCTAAATTAATTAAGTATTCTCCTCTAAAAAGTGAGAAAGAAAAGTGACAGGAGTGTTATTCTCTGAAATTCCAGCAGATATTTTTCAGTTCAGCAGATATTATCGTTTAAATATTCATTAATTTTGTTTATTGGTTTTTCAGACTGAAGATATATTTAAATTTAAAAAATCTCAGATTAAAAAATTCAAGTGTCTAAAAGCATCCTTTTTAATAATTTAAATGCTAATTATGAAATAACTATCATTCGAAATTATTACAAAACCAATTTACACGAGTTTCAAGTAAATTTACACAATGTTGAGAATGATTCGAGAAAGTTTAAGAAATAAATCAATTTACAAAATTTTAAATCATTAAATGGTGCAATCTTTTCTCAAGATAACACCATTCGTTAACTTTTGTTAAATTGCTGTATTTTTTAAAATGTAAAATTTATATTTTGTCATAACCACCTCGGCAAGTACGAACTTTTATAGCAACAGAAAAATAAAAAAGAACAATAACTAACAAGATTACGCTAAGCAACACAAATCTAGGAGAAGTTAAGTTAGTGGACTGTTGTGTGACGTGCGCACCGCACCAGGGTTTTTTCAAGTCTTCCCGGTAAAACCTTGAGTTTCTCCTTTTCACTAGTCATAGGTAGACTGATATTCCGGATTATAGTGACCAATAAAGAGTGCTATATTTTGTTCAGATATATTTAATTTTCAACTTTTTATTTTTTGAATATGCTTTCTTAACGGGGGAGGGAGGGAGTTGTTTTTTCTTGAGTATGCCTGAAAATCGTGAAGTACCTAGAAGGCAGATGTTCTTCTGCACTTCAATATTGCGGGTGTCTAACGGTAATTGAATTTTGTGCTGAATTTGCAGCACGTGCAATAACCATCAAACTGGATCTTCAGAATCGGTTTTGTTCTGCCTAAAATGGAATTTAAAAATAACGGTGTGATTCAGAACTAGTAGGTTAAATTTATGCATACCTAAGTAGCAAATAGTTCTTGACAACTAATATTGCATTAGGCAATAAAATGGAAACTTTAATTATCAATTATAATTACATTTTTTATTAATTTAAATAAAATAAAGGTCAAATTATAGAATAAAATTTATTTATGATTCCATTTAATGAACTGCGCTGACTATATACTATGAACTGCGAAATCTATTTAATGAATGAATCGTATTTGTATTTTCCACTTCTCTCATCATTTCATTTTCTGTAAAATTATTCACTTTATGTCATTATGTTTATATTTTCTTACTTCTTTTTTTATTTTTTATACTTATTGGTTGTTATCTTGTTCTGTTCTTAGCCCAGATGAAGGCTAGAAACTCTAGCCAAAACGTTGGCACAATTAAATAAGTTACATTAACTTCTTTGTGTTTCATTTTGACCACACCCCCAACCATCTTCTCCTCGTAAAAGTCATCTACGGTCAACTTTCTCTCATACGTATGCTTACACTACCGAAAATTTATTAAAACATATGGCCAAATCGGTCGGAGCAGATTTGAATATATAGATTTATGAAGGAACAAATTTACGAATATGCCATAAAAAACTAACTTACTGAAACTGTAACAATTCCAATCAAAATTACTAAGACTGATCAGTAACCCTCCCCCCCCCTACATCAGTAACAAGAACTTACACAAAGACTTACGAACTCGCTACGTACAAACAACCATTAAATCATCATATAAACGGTTTCACGATACACTTTCAACACACACTAACCTCTAATTCAAGGACTATCAACACGAGACTTACCAGATACGAGACGACGTTTACGAAGGAGCTGGAATAGGGACTTCTTAAATTTCAATTTTAATGGAGAGGCATCATTGGATTACCTTAACCTTCATACATTCATGACATTTGTTTTTTTTCTCTGTACATCTCATTCGCTGGTTGTAAAAATGCTTTTACAGTTGTAAATAAAATAAATGAAGTAAAAAAAAAAATTTGAAGTTTTATTTTATTTTTTTTTAACTACTTGTTTACTAAAAAGGCCTGATATTGATTTTGATAATTGTAGTGATGATAATTCACAGTAAAAACAAAATTGCCAACTAATTTCATTCGCTGATGTACACTAAAAGGTTATCGAACATGAGTCAGCTTTAACTTCATAAATACGATTTCTGACAGCTTTTCATGCTATTAGTTGCCTATAGCTAAAAAAGTAGTTTATTAAATATATGCAGTGAAACACTTGTTTTTATCCAGCAAGTTCTGCCGTTTTGCCCACTGTGGGGTGGTTAAAGTAAACTTGTTTAGACAATATTTCTGGTACAACTATTAAGCTAAAAATAAATAAGCCATGTTACAATTTAGTAGCAATTATTAAACTGTTAAAATGTGAAATTTGAGGTTTATGATAAGATAGAATGAAAAGAACAATGTTGTGAAAATTTTTCAAAAAAGAATCATTGTACTAATAATAATTGTTAATGAACTAATCTAAACATAAAAAACAACTATACTCAAATAATTTGATTTTGATTTAATAGTTTTTAATGATTTAAATTATATATTTTAACATATGAATGTAAATTATTAATTTAATGTTTCAATGGAATTTGAAAATTTCTATACAGTACGTCTTAAATCTCTAAAATGCCGGCAAATAACTCACCAATTATCATTGAAATTAATTTATAGTTTTCGCTCTCTTATAATTATGCTTCTAAGCAGAAAGTCCTAAGGACTTATTTTTTTCTCTCTTTTTCTCTCTCTTCCACTCTATCTTTCCTCCTCTATCTCTTTTCCTTTCCCCCTCTTCCTCTTCTCTCTCTTTTTAATATAATACTTATTCATTTAAATGAATAAATATTGTATGTTTCAGTTAAATTGTTACATTTTGCAACTAAATCACAATATACAGCGTTCTTCTTTAGTTTCTTATTTATATGTACTCTCCAATTCATCGAGTGACAGTTAAAATTATTAAAGCTCAAACTATAATTTTTTTATTGATATAATTTAGCAATGAACACGGGACCGAATTTAAACAGTACTCACAATACTTAATTATAAATTTTCTATAGATATAACGTAAAGGCCCATAAAGCAGTGGCTCTACAGAACCCTTAGTATTGATCATAGGTTTAATCAGACGTTGTTTCATATAGACAGTATTTCAGAGATTATCTGCGATTACTTAATTGATTGATAATTTAACCTAGACATGCATGCAGGATAGATTCAACCAATATTTTAGTGATTTATTTTCTTATAATCTATATCAATAATTTTCATTTTGCAACATAAACACAATACACAGCGTTCTTATATATATATATATATATATATATATATATATATACAAGAACCCTATTTATATATGTATATATGTACCCTATATATATATATATATACCCCTAGGATTTTGTTGCGAGAAAATGTTTGCAAAATTACTAGTGTGACTTATTAAAAAAACAAATTTGCCAAAAATGTCGATTGGTCCCTAATTGGGTATTTGTGTTCAATTAATCTAGCTATTATGAATATGCGTTACATAATTTATAATTGATATAGTAATATGAGGTTAGTCATAAAGTATAAATAATCTTATTTAAAGTTGTTGTTAAATAATTTGAAGTCATCTCTTGGTATAAATATTTAAGGCTGAAATACTAAAGAAAATAATACTTTTACATATAGTTAAAATTTATAAAAATATCTAAATCAATAATTAGAATACTCACTCATCGATCACATCTTTAATCTCTTTATAAATAGTTTTTATTTAATCTATTTATGATCATCGTTTAATCCGTTAATCACTTTCTCTTTTGGATGATATTCACTCACAAAATTGGTAATCGAAAATAGCACTTTATAAATATGTAATATATAAATATAAATTTGATTTCGTTTCGCTTACATCATCCAAAGTATTTAATATCCCCTTAGTCACTCATAAAGAATATTCATTTAAAAAATAGGATAATAATGGTAGAATAAAGTCAGGACAGCTTTGAGAGATAAGAAGAGGAGTGTTCAAAGCACAAAATATTTTTCAAAATATAAGGAGGCGATAGACATGAAGTCTAAAAATCAGGTGAGTAGCTCAACATACTAACAGACTGAATAACATTAATTACAGTTAAAATGTTTAGTTTCATTATATCTGTCAGTTATTGTGCTTCTTAATTAATTATCAAATAAAAATATCAGATTTATTTTGTATGATTTACTTACGTTGTAAGTATTACACGTATCGAAATAAGCTAGAGCCGTAGTTTAGAAATCTCAGATCTCGATGAGCGGCTGGTTATGGGTTCTACTCCCTTTCTGATCGATTCCCTGATAAAGGGAAGTGTATATAGTGTCGTTATCATAATTTTGGAGATTATGTATCATGATGGATTATTAGTTTTGTAAAAATATTTTATGGTACTTTCTGTTTGAGTTTTAATTCCCATATCCCAACTTGAGGGTTCACTGTTGATATGCATGGTATATAAGACGCTTTATCGCGCAGATATGAAACGAAGTTTTGTATCCTCTCGAGTTTCTTTTATCCCCTAGTGAAAATAAAGCGTATTTTTTTCCTTAATTTTCATAAAGTAATACATGTTTACTTTACAAACTGCAAATTTGGCTTATAAAGTACCGTGATGAAGAAATGTAAGGTGCCTTTAACTCTTTCAAAGTCAAACACATGCACGAACGTTTCGATTTTTGGTTCCTCACGATCGAAAGGAGTGGAGACACCCTTTCAGGTGGGCATGGTGTTAACAGCTGCGTAGATGGAAAGTCGGAATTACAGTAAATCCAAAGATGGACGTTCACATTGTAAAGTGTCTTAAACTCTGTCAAAGTTAAAACCATGCGCAAGCGTTTCGGTCTTTGCTCCCGCACTATCTAAAGGACTTTAAAAGGCCCCATACACGATCAGTCGGATTGAAAGTAAAACTATTTCAGAGACAGTGAGTAAAAGGAATATCAGTTTTTTCCCCTCACGATCTAAAGGAGTGGGAATACTATATCAGGTGTGAAGAGTATTAACGGCCACCTAGGCGGTCAGTCGGAATGAAAGTAAAATTATATATGTTATATATACCAGGAAGACGGTAGTCCAAGATAGGCCTGTAAAAGGCTGATTCAGGTGAACAAAGATCTATAAGGTCTGTAGAACCAACCGAAAAAAAATGTATATACTAGGGTTGTCCAGAAAGTAACAGCCTTTCTGGCCTTTCGTGGCGATCGGTGGGGATAGAGCCACCATATTTATGTCCAAACGTTTCTACATTCAGTACGCATCCTGCTGTAGCCTGAGGACTGTGCGTTCTTTACTTTGCTCTCTGTGATTTGTTAAAATGTTTCCTGCCAAAAAAAACCCACTACTTGTGAAGTACGGTCTGTGATTCACTTTTTGTTGGCTCAAAAGAACAGGCCAATCGAAATTTATCGTAAGCTTTGTGATGTTTACATGCAGGGGATAATGAGTGAAAGCCAAGTGAGGCAATGATGCATTGATTTTAAAAATGGCCGTTGCAGTGTTCACGAAGAGGACCGCATAGGTAGCCCTATTCTTGTGACTGATGACCAGGCAATGCAAATCAATGACAAAACTCGTGAAAACCACCGTTTCACGATTACAGAACTGTCGGAACATTTTCCCCAAATTTGACGAAGTTTGGTGAAAATCCTCAATTTTGTGTTCGGTGGGTTCCGAAAATCCTAACGGACAGAAAGACCATAAGAAACAGAGACTGGCTGCAGCAGTGATCATGAATCCAATCTCAATCAATGAATCAGCTTTTGTACATAATATGATAATATAAAAATTAAAATAGAAAGTCCCACTAGTAACAACAAAGTCAGAGGGTTTTCAATGAAAAATTTATTCCAGAGAGAACTTTTTACAGTTACTCGAAACTACTGGTTAATTCTTTTCGAAGTACATACTTTACTTGGTTCTGCTTGTTCTTTCTCTCTTTTTTTTTTTTTTTATTGTAATCAGATTCTTCATGATTTAATTAATGCGTTCCTTTACTCAAATATGTGAATATTAAACAATAAATTAAATAACGAAAAACTAATAAAATGAATTAACATTGGCATACTCATATATATGTGCACAACAAGAGACATTTTATGCAAGAATTAATTTGTATGCAACAGAAATCTAAAAGTAGCCCAAAAAGAGCAAAACGTTCAATTTTGTTTAGAAAAAACTCAACACGTGCAAAAGTGTGAACAACTCCCCCAAATATTGTACAAAATGAAATTAGTCATTTGAATGCCTTTCTCATGATTTGGGTTCTGACACGGTTTGCTAGAATTTGGAGCGTGAAAATATTAGATGCTATTCCACGAAAATCAGATTCTAGTTATAACTGATGAAATACGGAGAAAATTCAGAAATCAGATCAATTAAAATTTGAAGTGGTTTTTCTCCGTAATCGATCTCTCTTGGCTTTACAATTTGAACGTCCATCTTTTGTTTTATGTCATTTCTGACCTGATAACTGACCGTATAGGTGTACCTTTATACTTTTTACACCTGAAATTGGATTCCTACTCTTTCAGGTCGTGAGCGAACAAAAACTAACACGCTTACGCAAATCATTGATTCTCTTTCTCTGCTCGTACCTAGGGACTTGTGACAGGAGCCTCAATGAAACCAATTAAATACTGCTATAAAGTATAAAGATTTCTGCTCTTTAGAAGTATGTAAACAATTTAAAAATACGAAAATAAACTGCTACTTTAACAATGGCATTCATAAATAAAGTAATTTATTTGGAAAGACGGTTTTTAATATTACATAATTATTCAAAATACATATTGTGCGTACATTACTTTGTGAAGATAACCTTAATTTCGACAAGCTTTATTAGTAATCATAATGTGTAGCATTCTATAAACAAAAATAGCACTAACCTTTCGGTAGGTATTGCCATCCAAATATAATTTTCTTAATTTCGGCCACATGGATTCTCTTTAAACTATCTAACAAACTTAAAACAGTACTTTGCACAGCGAATTGAAAACCCAATAAAATATATAGGTATAGTACAGTGATATGGTGGGGTTAACATGTGGTGATGTTGACTTCTCTCCATCACTGCTATCTATATTTTCGAAACTAAAATTCTACTTTCTGAATTAGTTTTCAGAAAAATCAATCCAACCCATCTCAGCACTTCATACATTCACTGAAGCAATTATAGCCTCCTGCCGGCATCATCTACTCTAGACGCCATCCAGATTCATCATCCTATAATCGGGATTCAGGAAAAGTAAGGATTATGCAAAATACGTCATTCTACGATACGACAGGGTACAAAGGTGGATCTCGCAACCATACACCTTATCACGTATCTTCCGATGAACCACAAGAAGTTCGACATCTATCGTCAGACACGAAAACGATTTGTATCGTTCATTTACAACACGTCTTTGTTATCGAAGATAATGAAAATCTGTACTATTTATGAGCCTCCAGTAACATCTCTAAATGGTATACGGATTGTAATTGGTTACAGCTCCTTTCTTAAATCCAGCCCTATATTCCTATCTCTTTGCTAATGATAATTGGCTATTGATGGTCCTTCCTTTAGTAATCGTTATTCATATAGGCCATCATATATCATCACTTCAGTTTCTTTGCTTTTCCATCCACCACTCCTATTTTCTCCATCCGTACATACAACATCGTGTCCGGATAATCTAGGTAGAAGACAGCAAAATTTGGAGAAAAAAAAAATGTAATAATTGTACTCATTAGTATAGGGGACTGGGGGCAGCGTAGCAACGCTCCAGTCTACCAACCCAAAGGTTGTCAGATCGCATCCCGATGTCACCAGGGCCTTTTTCAAGCACAAAATAATGCAAAACTCACTAACAACCTCCCCTCGTCCATTTGTGAGTTCCTTTAGCCAATGGATGGCACTCACAAAAAAAATAGGTGTGGGAGTTATGCCAAACATTGGAGGTCCAAGGGAGAGTCGCAGAAGGCTTCTTGCTACCGTTGTCTCCTCAATTATGTTATATGCAGCTCCAATTTGGAAAGAAGCAATGGTTACAAAATCTTACTGGAGACAGATAGTTTCCGTTTATCGTAGAGTTTCCTTGAGGATAGTAAGTGCTTTTCGAACTGTTTCCTATGAGGTGGTGTGAGTGATAGCCACCTGTGGAACTTCTTGTTGTAGAAAAAAGTAGGCATTATGGCTCTCACGTTTCCAGAGAAAACGAGCGGAAAATAACCATCGACCAGCGGCAACAGCGTTGGGAGGTAGAAGGCAATGAAAACCATGGGAAGAAAATAATGAGGTGGCACTCAGCCATTTTCTCCCATCAAGTAATGCCTTATGGTGGTTCTGTGTAGAGGAAGGAACAGGTGTAGGGGGGTGGTTTTAGTTGGTAAAAATCTCACACACGGATAGGGGCGTGTTTTTTGAAGATTTCCACCAACATTCGTAAACACACACACACACGAAACTTGGTAATTAAGATTCAGGTGACCTCAAAAAAAGTATTTCCATCGACAACACGACGTCGATATTTTTCACGATAGCAATATTTCCCCTTATTATATACGCCATATATAGTTATATACATATATAGGAATGTAAAAATGTTAATGAATAATTTTAAAAGCTAGTTCAAAGGAATATTTAGGTTGCGTGGTCAACACATTGATGTATCCAATGAGTTATTAATATAATTATTATATGGGCGACAGACCACGGAGGTCTAAGTCCTCGAGCGATGTATTAGGAAATACATCGCGCGTTTTTTTTATGTGGTTTGTCGTAAAAAATAATATATGTAATATGATAAAATAAAAAATAATATGTAAAGTAGTAGAAAGTAATGTAGAATGGCAACAAACAAATAGAAGATTTTTCTAATATGAGTTTGACTGGATGGACAGAATGCGCAGTATTTCAGCTCAATCTGCTAACTCTTCATGTCGTCATGTCCACAAAATTATTAAATGATTACTTTTTTATTTCACATAACTTATATTTAATCCTTTCATATGAATAACTCCATAAAATCATTTCTAGTATTTACAATATCAATTCAATAACATTGTAGAATTGAATAAATGTTTAAAAGCACAATTTAAATTTAAATTTTTTAACTCCTATGTTCTTATATTTCTCTCATACTTTTGTAAAATAAAAATGTTAAAATTTTGGAACGAGAAATATTATTTATGTAATATTTCTGATAAAATCGGTTATCAATCTGTCGAATGAAAGGCTCATTTTAAATAATAGTACGGAGAAATATTGCCACAGTGAATTATATAAGTTATATGTTCTGAAAAGTGGGAGCATTGATTTCAACTCAAAGTAGGATGGTAAGTAAAACTTGAACGATACACGCGCCGCCCCAGAGTTTTCCTTTGCCTTGCAAAAAGATATTTTCCCAGAAATTGGTTACTATTTTATAGACAAATATATCATATATACCTTAATGTTTAGTTAGAAAAGAGAAATTCAGATATTAATGGAAAAAATGCCTCAGTTATCTCAGAAAATCCTTCTGAGAAAAATCATATCTCATCAGCAGATTGATTAATCACTGTTCTACATTTTAGTTAGTTATTTTACATCGTTAGCTAATATTATAAGCTTGGAAAAAATCCTAATTTTCTGAAATATTGATGATTGCTTAAAATAAAGCACCTTTTAACTTTTGGGGGAAGGGTGATAAGTCCTTTAAAACTCTGTAAAACCGTTACCTGCGTCAATTTCATCTATTTTAAGCGATGATCATACTGTGGGTATTGCCTCGCAATGATGACGTGTGAGACGTATGATGCCTAATCCTCAGGCTGGAACCAAGAACAGCATCGATTCAATTTATATCCTTATAATTTCCAATAACGAAAAATCTTGTTACATAAACTTTTTTTTTTAATATTCATGTGATTTTATATCGATGTGAAAATTTCAAGATCCATTTGATAGGTAGTTACTAGCAAGAACTCTGATGAAGTACCCTTAAATTAAGAATCAAATTTTTATAAGAAAAAAAATAAAAGATTGGTAAAGTTACATATTCCCCCAAAAGTGTATGACCCCACCTGTATCCCCCAAGTGTGTGACCCCCAAATGTAAGACCAATAATACATAATATCAAAATTTTTAAAACCATACTCGATTATAGTAAATAAATAGTTATTGTTTAGAAGGAGTGACAACCCTTAGGAAATAGTTTTAATTTAAAAGAAAAGAAACACAACAGTTTTTAGGTATTTACAAATACATAAATCTAGTTAAGGGATATTAAAAATTTTTAAATTAAATAATGAAAGTAAAAATTTATCTAATGGAACAATGAAAATCCAATATATCATAATGGACAAATTTATACCTTATGATAAATTAATTAATAAATTTAGATATGATGAAAACTTATTTAATTTTCGTTCTATGAAGAGGATCCAGATTATCGGTGAATATGTCGGTTGATATATTTTTTTATAATTTATTCCTGAAACGGGATATGCATGCATAATATTCGAAACTCTAGTTTCTCATTATGCACTGATTGCATCGGAACTATTAGTCAGGTGTTTCTTAGTCATCCTCTGTAATGAAACTGCAAGTTTTCCATGAACTACTCTGTTCATATATGTCAGTGGTGTGTTTGAATCAGACAGATTATTAAAGACTTGAATTTTATTATTTTACTACCATAAAATAGTAATAATGAGATGTTTTAGAAAACCCGGGTGACCGATGACGATAAAACCAATAACTATTATTATACTCGAATATAGGAAATAATTATATAATTATTATTTAGAAGAATTGACAACTCATAGAAAATAGTTTTATGAAAAAAAGAAACACAATTTTATTCCTACCTTATTTATTTTTATCTAAACGGTATTTTATATTTATTTATATATGCCGGTAATTATTTCCACTTGGTTTAGCGTATTTTCGTACTTGTATGCCTATCTACCTTGTGAGATAGTCCCTACTCAATTTAAACAACTCCACCCAAGTCGGTAAATTTCTCTTTTTTAAATATTTCTTCCTTTTCCCCCACTCCCACATATCTCTTCTTCCTTTTTCAGTATCTCTTCTTCCTTTTCCGGCCATTTTATATTTATTTTACTCATCTATATTACTGTGTATTTTTATCCATTGTAACATATATTCCATTTTCTTTCTTTCCCATCATATATAGTTTTCTTTCACTACAAGTATATAGTGTCATATACATATAGGATATGTATATATCAAAGCTCTAAACAATCTAGATGGTCTTCTCTAGACTGGAACTTGAGTGAGCAACTGCTGAGTGAAATTCTCGTATCGTCAGCGAATGCATTAATTCCCGGACCAAGATAGGTGTCTATAAAATATTAGTCTATGTTTACGGAGTTTTCAATTAAGAACGGGGCCTTCATTGTTCTTCTAGCTAAGGTTTGATTCTCTCTGTCATCTAACGGTTGATCCTGAGGTTGATATCTACGAATACTCACAACCGAGTTGGAAATGTAATAATCTGTTGAAATGAATTTCATGAAGGTTTTATATAAATCGTTCGTTAATGGGATTATTGGATTATAGACGCCATGAATTTGTTTGTTTTTATGACTCCCAGTCTTTCAGTTCCTTCTTTGGCTATTGGAATTGTGGAGTAATGAAAGCTAAGGCAATTATCGATGTAACAACACAAGGGGAACATTTACTATTCGTGAAGAGTAACCGAATAATCATGTCTTAAACGACGCTTCTATCACTTGAGTAAACCACAGTATAAAGAGAAAAGAGAGAATTTGTTATACAGACCAAACATACTGAAGGTGAAATTGAAATCAATCATGAATAACATTTAAATCTTAGTTTGTTGACAAATAGTGAACAGAAATGATTATTTGTCAACAATAATTCTTGCCCATTGTAACACATACATATATCGTTTCCTGTAGCAGATTTCACTATGTTGATTTCAATGTTTTCACTATTTATATATTTTTAATCATTATTTCATATTTTATTTGTTAATTTTGATTACTCATTATTTACATTTTCTCCCACAACTTTCATTGTGCTTATTTCTTTATTTAAATGAGCAATATCATTTTTTTTACTAACTTTTTTTATCATTTGTTTTTTATAATCCATATCTCTACAGTATTATGTTTTATCTTTCGTTATTATCATCTACTATCTATTTAATTTATTTTTATATATACTTCCAAATTGCTTTTTTATTATTTTCGTTTCCTCTGAATTAAGGCTCCTTAATATTTTTTTTTAGTTTTCAATTCTGATAAATGGCTGAAATTCAGGTCGGGTTTGGCACAAATAAATAAGTTTTTTTTATGTCCGTGTATCATTACTGACCGCACCCATGAATCAATATGTCCCCATAAATAAAGGTCTTGCATCTAGAATTAGCAATAAATTGTATCCATGTGTTTTTAGAAGATTCTCTTTCACGTTTCAATCAGATGCGAAGGACACCTGAATACTATTTCAAGTTTCATTATTTAGTATATACAAAATAATAAAAATTCTATTATATGTTTAAGAAAATTTGCAATAACACCCGGTTGCTTAGAAGAAATAGTTGTATAATATAGAGTTATTTTATAATATAGGGTTATTCTGATTTATTTTTTAAATTAAATTATTTTTTATCTTTGTAAGTAGTAATTAAAATGGATAAATATACATTATGGAGAATTTTATAATTATCTAAAGGAAAAAATAGGTTGAAAACAAAACCCAGAAATAAAAGTAGTAATGTAGATAATAGAACATTTTAATATACGATATTAGTGGCAATATATTGTATTTAAAATATAATATCAAAAATTTAAATGAACTTTTGAAAAAGTCAAAAATAAACTGTATTTATGAATGCATATTATTTATTATGCATAATCACAATAGACGTAGACTATTTTTTTTTAGAGGAATAATATATTTTTTTAATGTTATTACCATGTTTTACATAATGTTCGAAACGCTATCATATCATAAAAGACGCAACTTTGCGCAATGGAATACAACCACAAGTGAATTGCTAATATTAACGCTTTCTGGCGGCTGAATAATAGGGAAAAAAAGAAGTTAAAATTAATTAAGATATTTATCTCAACATCTTTTTTTCTCACCGTTCAGTCGCTGGAAGTTACTGGATCTATCATTCAATTGTTGGAATCATATTTAGATCAGTGTTGTACTCCATCGTACAAAGTTCTTACCGCTCTACTGGAAATTGGAGCAATGTGATTAGAACTATTTTTTTTTATAACATTTTCCGATATTTTGTCAGCTAAAACGTTTTAACAAGCAAATGTAGAATAAAGTTGACTCAAAATGCAATTTTAAACATAATTTTCCAATATTTACAGAGAAGAGCTCCCATTTGCGCCAAGTCTGACTTAATAATTAGCTGGTTTCACGGATTTGAAGTCACTGATAGTCCTTACCTTTGAGGTACAGGTATATAAATATAGTGACGGAAATTTTTGCGAACAAAAAAAAATCAAAGAAAATTCTGTTTTGAAATAAGTAAGGATTAAATATCATCAAATATCTCAAATGTGTGTAATGCGTGGACTGCATCGGATTTTTACTGGAAAAAATGTCTTTCATTTGAACTGGAATTGATTACAAGAACAGATTTTTTTTTCTAGATATATGGTACATTTCTTTTGTTAATGTAACATGCAACGTTACTTTATAAACAGATATTCACACCTCATTCCTAACATTAACTTTTTTTTTTCCTGCTTTTTACTTCCTTCCTACTCACTTGTGGGGAGCATTTCCCAGAAGGTTTTCTGTCATCAACGCACAATTAGTAATTAGCCACCATGATGAGTGTTAGCAACATTTCCGCCACAAAATCTACCATCTAGTTTAGCATTATCTAAAAATGATTCAAGCCCTTCATCGCCCTATGTTATTTTTCATTCCAACTGGCCACACTCTAACTTCCCAAAATAGCTATTGTTCTTTGATCCTTTCCTGATTCAACTGGTTTACACCTATTCCAATGTTGTATTCTATCATGATTCCAATTTCAATGTGTTATTCGATTCCTGAAATAAATATTTTACCTCAACCTTCACCTCCACCCTCACTTTAGTCTTCATCATCAAATTCAGGAGTTCGGTTAGACCACTATTTCTTTAATTGAACTATAAAGAAATCAGTCATTTTACCAGTATCTATTTCCATTTCTTATATTGGCTATCTGAATTTCATTTCTTTACTCTTTGTTAAAGTCATATTTTACCATAGACTGCTTCCTTATCAGATAATGGATACAATGTCAATCTCCAAGCTCAGCTCAAAACTCTAACACATTAGGGATGGTTACCCTCTATCCTAATGGAAGCCCAGTCTGCAACTCGGTATTCGGTTTCTTTTGAGAAAGGTTCAATTGGCCATATCTTTTTTTAAATTAATACTTTTATTTATTGATAGATATTACAATCTGCCACACAGTTGTGGGCAATAGGTAATAGTGATGAATGATCTCATACATACTAAAATAAATAAATTAATGGAAAAAAAAAAAGAATCTCTTAAAATATGTACAAACAGAAGAATAAACAAAATGAACATAATCACACTATGTGAATGAAAAAAATATATAAATAAAATAATATAATCTCTAGTCACATTTACACTCTAATATAAAATATTTACACTATCGACCTGAGGATCCCTTAGCCCATCTCCCAGGTGTGAGGGGTAGAGCAGAGCTCAAAAGATCCCAGGTCATTCCTCTCGCCGCATCACTGGTAGTGGAGGCTAAGCAAGTGCGCTAAAGCCGGAAACAAATCGGCCATATCAGTATATAAGTTCATTGGTTGAATCAACAGATATCATACTTGAAGTCTACTACTCCTCTACCTGAACTACCTTGACTCAATTGATAAAAAGCCAAGCAACAAAAAAGAAAAAAAAAATTCAAAATCAAACGGTTTCTGCTAGATGACCAACACCTTCAAGAATTTATTCTAAATCCAATATTTTCCAGCGAGGAAACATTTGGAATCAGAAGCTAACAACTAGCCTAGTTCATTCAGAATATTCGTTTGTTTATTTTTATTTCCGTTTACATGACTAACCAAAGGGAAAAATTTATTTATATCGATTTTTTGAACAATTTTTCATAAAATGTTTGCCTTTTTTATAAATATATATCATTAATAATAACTATTTTAATGGTAATTTCACTAGACCACAATCGTAGCCTCATCTTATTGTCCTAATTGGAAACTTAACAATTTCAGAATCAATCACATTTTAACCATCAACAGTTTTAGGTTTTCTTGACCCATCAAGGAAGAGCCATTGTCCTGAAGTACTTTCTGGTATTGGCCAAAAATTTGCTTTTACATGAACCGATATGAACGGTTACTCAAATCAATGATTGATTTGTTGCTGACAATATTACTATTCTATTTGAGAATAATCTTGGGTATCTAATCAAATAAATAATATTTACTTAATTATGTTGTAACAGTTAATATATCCTATAGTAATAATAATTGGTGCTTGTCTTACCATATATTTCAGTCAAACAAACGTGTTTATTTTTTAAATAAAATAATTTTTATCCAATTTAAGTCCCAAAACAATCAATATTTCTTTATATGTCCGACGTTTCGGCCACTTCGGCCATCCTCAAGGACAATCTTAAATACAGTCTACAACTACCCTATTTTGTCAATTCTTCGTATTAAATTAAAAATTATAACTTTTTATAATTTTTGTTTCACTATTGACCGCAACCCTGACCATCTTCCATATATAAAAATTATAACTTTTAATCACAGTTAATTTTCACTATAATAATTTAAAACTAAAATTGTATTTAAGATTGTCCTTGAGGATGGCTGAATTGGCCGATACGTCGGACTTGTAAGGAAATATAGATTATTTTGAGACTAGAATTAGATAAAATTTATTTTATTTAAACAATAATAACCAGTCTCAAGAAAGTGTAAAGATTATATATAAACGTGTTTATAACAATTCTGAATACAGACATAGCAGTTCCAAGTGATTCCAACCTATTAACCATAAGAATAAAAAATGAGAAAATATCAAGAACTTGTCATGGACCTAAAAGCACTTTATCACCTAGATAAAGTAATTATCAATCCAATAATGATTTGGTCTAATGGTCTGATGTTATAAAACACTAGGTTCGTTGGGAAGGTTTTTTGTCTTGAAGAGCTGAATTTGAGATTGATCCGAAAAGCAATTATGTTTTACACAAGCAGAGCCAAATACAAAAGCACAAATAAGAAAATAATATAAAGGATATATCAGGGTTTGGCGCCCAAACTGAAAATATGAATTGAGGATCTCAAGACAAGATCTAGATTAATTAAAATGTTTGTATTTTATTTAAAAGTAGAGAGAAGACATATTAATTTATCGTCTTCATTGCGAATTATTTCTTGTTTCAAGACCGTTACTTCATATTTTCACTTCGGACACTTGTCCCTGAAACACCTTGTATATTATTTCCTTAAAAGTTAAACTTACATCATTTGTTCCGACGTTTTTCAGGCTTTCATCGGGGCTAAAAACAAAATTATAACAAATACATAGTATAACGAAAAATTTTGAAGCTAATAAATGAAACTAATAGAAGATGAATATAATATTGCAAAGATAAGATTTTTATCTTTAAATAACAAACTTGGAAAATAAGAAAATAATAATACAATATAAAATAATACAAAATGCAAAGAATAATATACTTTTCTAATTTTCTCAATGTTTGTTATTTTAAAATATAATTTCTTACCTTTGCTATATTATATTTATCTTCTATTAGTATCTTTTGTTAGCTTCTCATTTTATAGTTATACTGTTTCTTTGTTTTAATTTTTTTTCACGTTCTTAAGGGTTGTTATCTCTTTGTTTGTTTTCAGCCCAGATGAAGGCTCGAAATTTAAATCAAACCGTCGCCAATAAAGTAAGTTTTACATATTTGTGTTTATAATTACTGAAAGCATTCCGACCATCTTGTACTCACATAGAATAAATGCTTAATAAATATATATATATATATAAATTACATTTAACATTGTTACGTTTATGTCACCTATAAGAAAGAATTATGTGATTTGAAAATGCGTTATTTCCAATGATTATGTTTCAAGAAAAGTTACACTAATTTGTATGGAGGAAATGAACGATGTTTATATTTTAGATTTTTGTAACAAACTAGCCAGAGGATGAACTATTGAGAGAGTGGAAAGATCTGAATACACAGGTCGCGAAACCTGATTCATTTAGTGATATTACATTATTGACTTTTTTAGGGATATTACAATATCCACAATATTTCGTAATTTTCATAATAGAGTTTAATTCAGGTGTATAATGAACGACTTGAATGAAGTAAATTGATAAAACGAGGTAACCAAGGCAATCAGATAACAATTTTGATTGATGCCTCATTTCTTAAGACTCTTATGACAAATTTCAAGTGTACTCGTCTTTCGATAAGGTAACTAAAAGCTTGTGCTGAGATCTAAAAAATATTCAAGACTAGATAAATTTTACAATGAATAATGAAATCATAGGAAGCTCATTTATGTTAAATAACTAAAATTTTTAATTGAAAGCTTTTCCATATTAAAATATGGAAAAGCTTTCAATTAAAATAACTACTGGTTACGTTTTGAAGATACTATTTGCCAATAGTTAAGGATGACATAAATATAGGCCTGGTATAGAAAATCTATCATCAAAAATCAATAAATGAGAGGTATAATATTCTTATTTTGCATTTAAACGATCTTTTATTTTCTGCCCTGACGTTTCCGTAACTGGCGAAACGTTGACTGGTTCGTCATTTGCTGGCATCTACAAATTTCGTGTGAATCAATTGATTAAAAACAAGTAATTTAGGATTAATTCGTGACCAAGCCATACGAAAGTCCTGAAAAATAAATTGGTCTTAAGACAAGTTGAACTCAAATTAAATGGGCCCAGAATTAGTACTAGAAGATTAAACTCATTAAATAGCACATTTTAACATAATGCCATGCATTATGTTTTTAGGTAATTTAGTTAATTATAGCACAAAAATTGTGTAAAATACCTTTAATACAGTACACTCATTAAAATATTTTGTATTGGAATAAAGAATATTCCCGGACCTATATTTTATGCATGCAACTGGAAAAATCGGATGGAATTCGATATCGGGACGTCTCTAAGTACGATAATGAAAGGCTTCTTCTCTCATTACAACCATGCTTTTCCGAAACCGACATATTTGAAACTCGGATTACCTTATACACTATGTACTGTTACACAATAAATTAATACGGAGTTATGTTAACACTTATATTATGCAAACAGAAAAGTGTAACTTTAAAATTACGTAATTTAGGATATATTAAAAACAAATTTAGCTTATTGTGTTTATTTCCTCACTATCAAAGGTCAGACAACTTCGTATTCATGTGAGAAATAGAAAGAAAAAGTTTCCAAAATAGAAAATTATCACTAGAATTTTATGTTTTAGACATCAAGAAATAAATTTGGCCCTGTCTGTCTTCTCAAATTTGTTTCAGGGAATAATTAATTAAACTATTTCTCAATTTTAGAATAAGCGTGTTGATATCAGTCGATCCCATATCGTTTTTATCATATTTCATTTGCCAATTTCCCTAACACTTGCGTAAATATTTTTAAATCTTCGCACACCTTTATTTCGAAAAAGACTCGTCTAATACGACCTAAAGTTATAGCGCTTTTTTGATGAGCCATGCGAAAATCGCTTTTCACGGTATGTCTTACTTTTAATACCACAAATCATTATACAATGAAATATGGGCAATTACTGGCCTAATAAAAATTTCAAGAAAAAAAGGGATGATTTCAAGGTAATGGAATTTTCACAAAAAAAGAAATAATAAAAAATAAAAGAATAAAATCAGTAAGGAAGCAATACTGACCACTGATCTGTGTACTAGAATTTTAAATATGCAATAATATAAAATACAAACACAATACACTTTTGGGCTTTATGATTAATTAAATCCCAGAACATGGTTATGGAGGCTTCGTGGATGACTGTATTTTAATTGAGCTTATGATAGAGAAGTGCTTTTTGGTATTGCTTATTTTTTCACACCATTCACCCCGCCATTGTTTCGCGTTTTTCAAGGGTTAATAAAACAATTAAATCATTTTTCCAAACAGTGAAAACCATGTTTTTTTTTATAAACTAAAATAAAAATTTGTATTTAGTAAACATTTTGAAAAAAAACCTTAAAAGTAAGGATCATGTACTTGTTAGAACCACGAGTTCTTGTATCCTGTTTACAATTCTTGTTAAAATAAGGATTTAAATTTTCGTAGAAACTGCATCCACTCTGTCTTATTTATCGGACGTATTTGAACTAAATATTTCAATTCATTATCATTCATTCAGTAGTGACAACTCTATCGTTTTCTATTTTATCATAACTCACTGGAATGTGTTTGAGAGTGGTTTGGAGTTTACATAGAATGAAAGTGACCTAGTAAAAGGAAATGTTTTTTTTCTTTATCAAACAAATGTTCATAAAAAATATACATCTGGAAATAAAAGTATAATTAAAAATCGATCTAATGTATATAAATAATACATATTGTAAAATATTATAGCACTACAAGATAAATTTCAGGAATAAAGATATGACAAAATTTAATTATTAGGACAAATCCCTTAAACGAAGGGAACAAATTTGTATGAATTTAAGGAAATGACCTACAAAAGTAGAAATATTTGATTAATATTGGTTATTTATGAATATTATTCCATTAGTTGTTAATAATATGCAATAGGTTAATATAATTGTAAATAATATCAGTCTAAAAATGAATAGTTCTATCTTCTAATATAAAAAAATTTAGATGGGCTAGATAATGGACGGATTTTCGGAAGATAAAATTATTATGTAAAAAGTAGTAAGATTTTTTTTCCTTGAAAAGAAAACATAATAATTATAAAGGCTTACTGAACCCAAAGGTTCGATGGCGATATCACCCATAGCTCTCTACACACATTCATCCAGTGATACCCGTCCGAACACAAATTTACTGGATTAGTCTTGACGCAATTCTCAAACCTACGTTTCGGTCTACCTCTCTGTCGTTTACTCGTGGGTTCAGTATTTATTGAATTTTTAAGGATTTTTTCTAAGCCCTACAACTTTACAAGCCCATCTTATTCGCCGAAATACTATATCTTGGATTATATTCACCGAGCCCATGTCTCTCAATACACGATTTTGTAGCCATCTGAATTTCCCGATTAACAAATTCTTTGTTGGTATTTTATATTTCACCTGATACTTTATTTTCAAAAAGGTTATTAGGCCACGTGTCGCATCCGTAGAGATTGCAAGGATAATTGTTTTGTTAATTATAATTCTTTTAAGTTTCTGGAAAGAAACCGAGAGTCAAGGAAGTTTGAAAATAAAAATAACAACCATTTCCACCTTCAACCTTGCTTTTATTTTCTTATGAATTTATTTTTTTCAAGATACTGTAGAAACTAAATATAGAAATTTATAAAAAAATGTGATTTAGGATCGAACGGCCCATTTACATATTTTTTTATGGTGTAATATTACATTGTCATATTTTTAGACAAAGCTAATATGGATCATAGAGCTCATTCATACCATAATTATAAATATATAAATTAAATAAATAGAAGAGGACAAAAAATAATTAAATGGACAAAAATTTGCTTACATATTTATAGCTCACAAAATACCACAAACATGAGAAAACATTTAATTACAAAAACGTATTAAATAATTAATTAATGTCATTAATATCAAGAATTTTATGTTTGCTGATGATACCATATTTTATCTGAAATAGGCCTCTCCATATTATACTATTCCGGATTCCGGGGTTCTACAATGTATCAAATACAGTGGATAACTAATTCAGCTGGTTTTGTCTTTCTTTTTTTTTTTTGTATTTACTTAATACCAGATCGGCCTGATGGGCCTTACATGGTTAATGTAAGAGGTACATTTTTTTTTTAACAATTGATTATGGGGGGAGGAGCACAGCCTCATACAAAAGGCACCTACAATGTTATGAATAAAAAAAATTAAGATAAAATAGATTACAATAATAATTCTTAATAAAAGATAAAAATAAAGTTAATAACAAAAACAATGACATTTATGGATTTTAAAAAAAAATAATTGACTTATAATGAAAAAAAAGCAAAAAAGATGAAGAGGGAAAAAAAGAAATTGAGATAAAATAAAATTTTAGAGTGAAAATAACAGAACTGATAAATATAAAATTTATAACAGGATCTCCTGCAGCAGCCTGGGCTTCAGTCTTCAGGGTGTAGTTGGAATTCCCAAGTTGTAGGTCACTGCTCCTTTAACTGTAGGTAACTGGGAATGGAACTTCATGGACTTTTTTTTTTTTATGTAATCTTCTCTATTGTCTCTATTTGTAATTCCCGATTGTTATTGGCTGTTTCTTACAAACCAAGGTGCATCCACTGCAATTCTTACGACTTTCTTTTGAAAAGATTAAAGATTGCAGGGTTGTTAAGCTATAGAATCATTTGATTTAACATGTGCTGGGCATCTGACCCAGGCGGGAGCTTAGCAACGTAATCTATGTCAGGTACGCGACCAGAGCAGGGGTACAACTCAAGTGGAGTATGGCAGTAGTGAAGAAGTGTGCCGCAGTAGGTGGCTGACCTCCGGAGCTGCGTCTGTTCAGTCAGTCCGTGGTGAGATGTCGGTTAGGTATGTGCTACTCGCCGTCTGTATCTGCCTTGTGCACGCTCACATCAAGCAGCATCGGCTCAAAGTTAGGCCTGATCCACGTAAGTAAATGTCCTCTGTAGCGTCTAATTTTTAATTTTGATTAATTTTTTATAGTAGTAAAAGAAAAATAATTTTTTTTTTAATCCCTTATGGTCTATAGGTTAAAATGTAAAAAATTGTATTAACTATGTAGCAAGCATTATTTTAATTTTTGACTTTACGATCTAATTTAAAAATATAGATTAAAGTTGTTAATATTAAAAGAATCGATTTAATCAAAATAATAGTATCTTTGAATCTATTATCAAAACCGATATTTTTTAATTATATAATATATTTTAAACTTACTTCTTAATTCTTGTTTCAAAAAATCACTGAATAAAGATTCTTGTAATATTTCATAACGAAAAACCTTTTTGATTATCATAAAATTAACTTTTAATTTTTCTATTGTATCTAAATAATTGTCTATGATCATTGTTATTTTGTCACGCTACGGATTCCTTTTGTTCTATCAATCAAAACAAATTTAGCTTAACGTATAAAAACCTAAGTTTCTGTTTGTTGCTGATAATAAAAATTTACGTGGTTGTTTTGAATTTATTCTTTTTAATTTCAAAATTACACAGCTCATAAGAATAATTATTTGTTAATTTTATAAATTTATATTTATTACCCAGAAATCTTCAAACTATTATTATTATTTTTTTTTATTTTACATTATTTGATCATTAAAAAATTATTTTTATTTCCGAAAATCAGTAAATAGACTTTTTAAGTCTATTTGTAATTTAGCTTTTCTGTTGTAGAAAAAAAAATGTTAGCATCATTAAATTGATTTCAATATAAATAATTTAATCTAATCATTATTATTTTGTCACGTTACTCACTCCTTATGCTCTATCAATCAAAACAAATACTAAATGACGTAAAAAACCTACTAAATATATAACGTAATAAAAACAATTATAAAAAGTAGCAATTAGAATGGAAAAATATTTTGATTTTATTAAACATCGTACTCAGGCTGCTTTGGATACATTTCATTTTTAAAAATTTTTATAGCTATAAGCATAATAATTATAAAGCGTGTTAATTATACAGATTTTTATTTAATACCTGGGAATCTTCAGGACACTATAAAATTTATTTTTCATGTGGTTATATTTTGTTTTTATTTAATTTAGTTTACACTCTTCTTTCAAATTATACTTTAATTACGTGAATCTTAATTTTTCAGAATTCACAGAGTTGTACATTGTTTAATATGATTATTGTCTCTATTTTTTGGTTTAATTTGAGTCTTAACTTTTGTTTCTAATCATGGAAAAAAATTGTTAATACCAGAAAACTAACTGTTAAATTTCACTACTATACCGAAATAATGATTATCATCATTTTGTGTACAGTGCGCATTCCTTCTGTTCTGTCAAACAAAATTGATTTTATTTAATAAACTTACAATACATTGAAATGAACACAATATAAAAAAATACCTTTTAGATTTGAATCGAAAATAATATTTATTGTGTTAATCATTTTCATCTATTTTAATTTGAAAAATACATACCTCATATGCATCATACGAATATTGATATGTTAATTCTGTAGATTTCTTGTAACTTTTGATTTTCATAATTGAACAATTGTTAGTAATACAAAATTAACTTTTAATTTTTTCCATCGCACGAATAGACAAAACTAATAACAAATTCAACTATTTGTATGAAAATCAATTATATACACGCATAAACAATGAAATTAAAAAGTTTTTGGTATTTCTACTAATATTTGTAATATTTAATATTGTTATATTTCAACCTTGGTTTAATAAAAATCATATTCCGATCTTTGAATTTTTTTTTTCAAAGAAGATCTAGCTCATAAACGTCATAAGTGTAATGATGTTAATACTACAGATTTCTATTTAATACCTTATTCTATTAATAACCTTCGGGTAACTACAAGAATTATTTTCCATTCCATGATTCTTGTTTTTCTAAATAATTTAGTTTAAACCGTTATCTTTTAAATTTGTTTTTATCATCATGTGAAATTTATTTTCTTTAAATTTTTAGTTGTTTATATGATTTATTTTTTACTGAGGATTTTATGGCTCTTATGTTACAGTTAATTCCGAGAAAAAATTTTACTGGAATTTTAAAAAAGGCATAAAAGAAAAACATTGAGTAAAAATAAATACAAATGTACGCCTACTTTTAATGGAATGACAGAATCAGTTTATTGCCTTTTTCTTAGTATGAAAGTATTATTGTTGTTAATCACACTTCTTGAATATTGTGTTTTACAGCAATAACTATATTTTTTTATAACCTACTGTTTTTCTGTAAACGAAAATTGTATCATAAAAAGAAATATTGAAGAATTCAACCGGGTCCTTTAAACAAGTTATATGAAATATATAATATTTATGAATCGCATCTTAAAAATTACTGTTACATGTAAAAAATTACAATAAATAAAATGAATTAAACATTTTTATCAGTAAATAGAATAAAAATAAATAATTCCAGGGATTATAAATATTAATGAATAAAAAAAAAAAATAGAATATGGTCTCATATAATAAACTATTATAAAATAGTAAACAGTTTTAATAAATGTAAATATTTGACTATTTTCTTGCTTCCCTGCACAAAAGCAGTTTTTGAGACTGGTACGTTTCGCCCCAAATACCACTCTCCAATTCTAGGGCTCACACAATACGCACGTAGGGAGGGTTCGAATTCTAGTATACTACTCGAGAAAGGGGTCTGTAATGTATAACTGTCTCAAAGATTCCGGTGATTTCCACTATACTCCTCAAAATGAGGACTTTTTAAAATAATTTTGACGCTGTTAAATGGTTAAATAAGAAGTTAAATTTATTAAAAGTATTATAAACTACAAAACTTATATACCCTATTATACACAAAAAACTTATATATCCTCTATGAAGAAATAAAAAATAGGTCTGACATATAAGTAGAGACCGAAAAAGTCAGTAGAAACATTAAAAAATAAAATTCTCCAATTCAAAACTATAATATTCATAGCAATAGCAAAATTTATTAATTATAGACATATAATATGCACAAAGAGATATTTCACATTGATGTTAAAGGGTCAGATGAATGTATCGATAGCGAATGTTATTGTTTAACAATGTTGTATTTTTACATTAAACAGTTTTTAATTAAGTAACCATAGGACAAAATTTCGAAAAATAAATGGACATACTTGGTAATAAGGTAAAATTGTGTAAATGCTTCTGATTATATAAATAAATTGTTAATAAACGTTAAAATACATATATGAGGAGAAAAGGTGGTAGGAGGTGCGGTGATAAAATAACACAAATAAATTTTTAAAAAAATTTAATAGTGCCAATATTCCACAGGGCTAAGAACAAAGAACGAGATAACAACCAATTAATTAAAAAAAGGAAAAAAATATACAGAATAAATAAAGTTAATAATTAATGAAAAATTAATATATTTTGTCTCTTTATTCTATATTCATATTTCTTGCATTATATAACTTTATGTTTTCATTTCCTTAATTGTGTTATTTTACTCACATATTTAATTACCAATATATACGTTTTATTTTACACTACTTTTATTATTTTAGTTTATTAATTTTCATTCTGTACAATTATTAACTTTAATTATTCTGTATATTTATATATTTTTTTCATTGGTTGTTATCTTGCTCTTTTTTGTTAGCCCTCATAAAGGCTGAAAATTTTGGGCGAAACGTTGGCACTATTAAATAAGTTTTTAAAACTTATTTGTGTTATTTTCTGAGCGCACCCCTATTTTCTTCTCTATATATTATCCATGGTCAACTATCTTCTCATAGTTAAAATAAATTTTTTAATTGTATATTAGAACAATATTAAGTATAATAGAAATATTAGCAGATGAAGATATTCTAAAGGAAATTTATTTTTTACTACAACATCTTAATATGAAAAGAACAAACAAATTCCTTAGAAATAAATCCTAGAACAAATTAAATCATTTTAAAAATTATAATTTTTTGTTTAGACAAATCGTTTTTCAAATTTCAGCAGTTATAAGCTCTTACTTAAAAACATTATAGCTACTTATTTTTGATAGATTAATTTAGATT
Source organism: Halyomorpha halys (assembly GCF_000696795.3). NCBI lineage: Eukaryota > Metazoa > Arthropoda > Insecta > Hemiptera > Pentatomidae > Halyomorpha > Halyomorpha halys. Next base: position 862,463 of record NW_027116348.1, on the reverse strand, counting down.
GCCTGATTGATTTTTTTACTTTTATGATGACGGTATTTTGTCTGATAAAATAATTGATTTTTTCTCTGATAAGCTTTGATGATACATTCCATATTCGTTTACCAATTGTGAGGTTCTCTCAGTAATTTAACTGACTCGTTGAAGATTGGATTTTTTAATATTAATGACCATTTTCCAGTTCTTATTACACATCCAATTACAATCTTTAAACAGTTTAATTAAATGACAATACAGCTTTAGGCTTTTAAAAAAGAAACATATGTTTTGTTTTTTTAATACTTAAATTATTTCGTGTTTGTGCCAGTCTGAAACAACTGTATATTATCGTTTTTCTGTTCTTCAGTAATGAATGTGCAAAACGGGGAAGAAAGATAGAAGTATTCGCAAATACGTGAAACTAATTACTAAAACAAATTCCAAACAGCAGTTTCAGAAACGTCACTTAAAAATCCAACGGGCAGCATGAAGATATTTTTTGCCTCTATTAGAAGAAATTTTTTTTTTTTTTTGGTGGGATTTTAATTTTCTTAATTTATATAATTGATATCCGAAACTATATCCATTATTGATAAATTTTATCGTGATTTTAAATATTTAGTCAAGTATTTTACTGTGATTGTGTAACGTATGATGGATTGTACTTGAGTGTGTACACTCAACCAAAGCAATTCTAAATAAATAAACAGCTTAGTCACGAGTTTAATTCATTAGATGAAAGTCAAACATTAAACTTTTATGAGTACACAATTCCTTGAAATTAATTGACCTAATCGCAAAAGTTATGGTTATTATTATTAATTTTTTACTATTAGTTATAAAGTAAATTGATAAAAATTTCCTAATCCATATTGATCAGCATGTAACACATTAAACTATTATTTTATTATTATTATATTATTAAACGATTAACCATGACATGAAACGTGATTACCACTTCTTTATGTTTGAAAAGGCATAGATTTAGGTCTACAGAAATTTAAAAAAAAAACAATGAAAAAATGTCTCAAACATTATAAACATTATAAATATTAGTTTAAAAAGTAAATATTAGTGTGTTTAATTTAAGAAGGACACGAACAACATCTCCTAATCATTTATTAGACATTCTTAATAGAATACGTCTTCTTAAAATACAATGATGCAGTGGAGAAGAATTTTGTTATTTTTGAATTTATTATTTCAGAAGAAAAATTAATGAGTCCTCGGGAAAAAATTACAAATATTTACATAAATTCTCAGAAGGTAGTTATGATTCTAAGAAGAAGAGAACAAGGACAAAAATAAAGGACTATTATTTGGGTAGGAGTAGAAGCATTGTGGAATAGAAGTAGGATTTTCATGGAAATTAATGAACTGTTTCCTTAAAATCATATTGTATTTATTTTAACTTACAAAACTTCTATTAATTAATATTCATGCTGTTTAAACAAATAAAATTGAATCAAAGATTAAATAATAAGAGTAAACAAAATGTTTTAACTCTGACTAATCACACATTGTTGATGATATAGTTTTTGTTTATCCTATGACTGCGTTACTTTGAATTGTTTTTGGTTAGTCAACTGTTAGTGGTCAAATATCAAATGGACTTCTAGTATAAATTCCTGAAAATATAATTAATTAATAAATATCTATGATGAGCAAGAGAAACAGCTTGTCAGATTTTTTTATGTTAAGAAACCTAGTATAGGATCAACCATTCACTGATGCATATCTCATGCAACCAAACATGATGTAAAAATACTCGTTTTATTTCAAAATAAAAATAAATCTGTTGGATTTGATGGTAAAAGATTCTAATATTTTATCTGTGTTATTAATACTATTAAAATTAATAATATAATTATCTTACTCTTTTACTATTCTTACTAATTTTACTCTTGTCTCAGATTCTAAAAATTCTTCGATTAAATCAGGGAATACCGTAAAAATCTCAATTATAATATAGATTGCAAAAAAAAAAATGATTTAATTTAGCTTTTTTAATGGCTTTCTGAAGATTAGAAGAAGGGACTGGGCATCGTATTCTAGAATTAGAATTTTAATTTATATAAAAAATGATAATGAATAAATACCAAAGAGTAAAAACTCAATAAGAGTCACTCATAAAATATAATTAGAAAATTTCAATCACAAAGCCTTGAGTTTTTGAAATACGTCTAATTGGTCATCAATTCGCCAATTCAGCTATCCTCAGGACAGAGAACACAATGTGACATAAACGTAGACCCCATAATGCATAAGCCACAACCCACATCAACAGTATACAACGACACATAACTACAGTTAGAACATCATTCCATAAGATCTAAACACATACCAAGTCCACAAAATGTACATAGTAAATATGAAACGTATTATGACTCATTTTAAAAATTAAAAATAGCTCTAGAAAATTTTCAAAAACTATATAGTATTTTTAAATTAAAATGATTTTAATTTATTTTTATGTCAATAGTCTGAAATCCAATTATTTTGGTCTCATCAACAATGATTAGACTTTTAATAATTATTATGATTGTGGAACTAAGATATGAAAGGAAAATACAGATATTTGTTTTATTATTGACAATGGAGTTATTCTATGTCAAATCAACCAATGATTATTTTACATACATAGTAGGATACTTATGTTCAAAGTGTGGACAACACTATAATGTATGCTTAAAACTCTTTAGTTAAAGAACTATATAGTGTTAACTATGATTTAATTGCTACAAATATATTAACTATAATAAAGCTCAAGATAGAGTTTTTCATTTCAGCGTTAAATGGGCTTCAATTTCATTTGTTACTGGACATTAATTCCTAAAGTAATCCTGAAATGTTTCAAAATTTCCAAAATATTGAAGTTTTAAAATATAAAAAATAAAGTTTTAATTAATAAAGCATTATATATGTTAATTCCGAAATATAAAAATAAAACATTTGAAGATATGTGCAGGAGATTAGGTTTAATTTTTAATGTATAAATATAAAGAATATCAGAATTACTTGCGGCATTAGCCCGGGAATTAGTTTTCATCTCGATATACTGATGCACGCGGGTTATCTTCAGATATATTGTTGTGGGATAGTGTTACAAAATCTCTTACAATATTTATAAATTAACTTTATTTTCTTCAACTTTCATTTTCAATTTTCACGATTTTGAAAACCACCGGAAAATTCTATGGAGTAATTAGATGAGTGGACATTGAACCACTAACGATTGGCCGTTTAGTGACAAAACCGGTCAACCAGCTCCAAGAATATACAGACCATTTGACAGACATAAACGATATATAATCCCTTTAATGGCTCAATGATGCATCTTTTTATTTATTTATTTTATTTTGCACCCTTCATCAAAACAGAACCAGTATCTCATGCATATATAATACATGAAATGTAATATGGGACCGTCCAACTGGTTATATGATGTATCCAGAGCGAAATGCTTTATTTAGCCATGCTGCCCAATTACATTAGGTTGCTACAGTAAAAAGATACCAATCAATACATAATCGGACATAATATACAATATATAATATCACATGTTATAAGAATATTTTTTTTTCACTCCTTTCTTCCTTCAAAGTCAATACTCGTAAACATATCTAAATACTACTAATAATAAATAGAAATATTTTATTTATTTTTTTTTAAAATTTCCTTATTAATTTAACCATTTTATTTTATAAACTTGACAATTTTATTCTCCCCATCTCACTGTCTCAGACCCCTTTCCAGTGATCCACTATCCATGTTCGATCCGTTAAACAAATTTATCATCAGACAGCAATGTAGAGTCAAACCAAAGACATAATAGTCATCGCAGTAGATCAGTTTATACGAAGAAACACATAAGTTAAAAAAATATATATATACATTTAGGATAAAAACAAAACAGTCAGTTAAAAGAAATACTTCAATGAATAGATAATGTTATTCATAGTGGTCTTAACATCTGCTCAACCAGAATAAGACTTTCAAAATCGCTGGTAAAACCAAAAGTTGGATAATTTAGCGATATAATATAAAAAGTTTTAACAAGTGAACTGTAGTAGGAAACCTAAGAATTTAGAAAAAAGTCTAATAAAGTATCAATCAGAAGTAACAGAAATAATTTTTTGTAGTGAGCTCTACTAGAAGTAAGACAACGAACAAACGCCTCCGGAATGCCACTATTGTAACAATAATTTCCCAATTAACCTTATCTTCCAGGAGTGGAATATGGCTCATATACTTTAACGAATACTTTAAATATTCCTTAGAAACGATGATAAAACAATGAAATTATTATTTCATTTTTTAAAATCAAAAGGTTTTACTGTCAGAAACATAACCACGAACAGACATAAAAAATAAATAAAATAAAATAAAACAAATGTAAGAAATTAATGACGTTGATGACCAGTCTTTTTTATGCCATTAAACAATAGCTAACAATCTACTAGAAGTATCTTCTTAATTGATTCTTTCAGCGTAAACACTACTACAGATATTGATTTCGTGAAGTCAGCACTTTGTAAATCATATTTAATGAGCTCTCTTTCGCTGCTAAGTTAGTCATCGTACACTCTTCCTCGAACTTCCTAAGAGAGTTTTAAATTATTAAATTTAATGAATTTAACATCTTCCTCTTACTTTTATTTAACTGAATGTTTTATGTGTTTGTGGTTTATCTTTTACTGTTCTTCCAGTAATTATGATAAAAAAAATATTAAAGTTTTACTGAACCCTAGCCCCATTTGTGCCGTAACTCTAAGCAGTCTAAGTAGTTCAGAGTAAGCCCTTAACTGAGTTTAACTTTTTTCTCACGGTCAGGAATAATACAGTGTCCATTTCATTGCTTTGAATAGATATAGCCAACAATAGCTTATATCCCCGTGTTATTTTTTTAGAAAAAAATATATATATTTTTAAAATGTTGAAATGTTTTCAATACAGATGCAAGAATGAGGCATTTACATACTTACGCTAATTTCATCTCCACTGGTTACTTCTATTAATGTAAATAGTGTTTTTATTGAGTCGGGTTTTATAGAAAAAATAATTACATTTTATTTTAAAGGAAAAAGGGAAAATATAATGGAAAAACAAAACAAAAAAAAAACACTACATACCTTTAAACGGTGAGATTTAACACACCCATACAATATTTTTTCTGTTCTTTGAACTAAAATTGGTTCAAAAGATTCACTGAGTAATTTGAGTGATACAGCTCGTTAATCGATTTAATCGTTCGCTCAAAAAATCGTTACATCCTCACAAACGGACGGACTAAACACATTTAATATTAACTGTTTTCTGTCTTTGAGCTCAAAACGTTTCTAATTATCCATTTGACTTCTTTTTACCTCATTTGGTTCAACAATCATCAAAATCGGATGAGCCTTCTGTTAAAAAAATTTTACGTTCCTACAAACGTGCTAAATACATCACTGTTCTTGTGATTATGCCATAGACGGGTAAATATAGATTTAACTATTGTTTTGTTTAAATAAACAAGGATAAATTTTCTTCTATTTTGGATTAAATTTCACCTCCCGAACAGGCTACACATTCGTCTTAAGTTTCCTCTGAAAATATAGAATCTCAATTGAGAAATTTGAAAATTAAATAGCTATCATGTAATCTGTTTTCATTTTCACTCATTATAATATTGAAATTATGAATAAGTATTGAAAACAAAAATTAAAACGCATCATCACTGCAGTTAAACTAAGGAAGCACTTCACTTGATACTACTGTTCAAAATTTGCGTATTAAAGTAACATTCTTGCTTGAAATTTTCTACGCAATCACAAACTCGGAATATTATCCTTTTCTTTGACTACTATGAATTATCATTCAATTAGGAATTGTTACTATTTTAGTATCAGTTTCTGGTTCAATCGTAAAATCTCATTGATTTACAAGGATTTGGCGTATTAACCAGACGTTGCATAACCAATGTTAACCTCTGTGTTAATCCACATAACCTATGGTGGCCGAAGTATTTAGGCAAAACATAGCATTCTCGAGTTTGAAGCGGTGCCAGTTTGAATACGCCCGGGACGGATTGACTTTATTGACTCATGGTGAAACCTCATAATGGATCTCGACCTTTCAACTCTGGCTGGAATAGTTCGGTAACCCCTTCTTTAGATACCCTTTTTTTCTGCCCTAAGTATGAAAACAAGACGACCATAAATCTACGCAAGAATAAAGAAAGGGTAAGGTATAAAGAACTCTCTATTTTATAAATTTAGATATCTATTGATTCTTTTATTTTTATCATTATTTTATTTTATTTATTTATTTTTTCATGCACATAGTTTGATTATGCTCATTTTCTTTATCCTTCCGTTTTTATATATTTTAAGAGAGATTTTATTTATTTGATGTACTTTTTTTTTCATTTATTTATTTATTTTTCATTATTATTTTATTTTATTTTAGTAAGAATGTGATCATTCATCACTATTACCTATTGCCCACAAAGATGTGGCAGATTGTAATATCCATCAATAAATGTTTTGCGATATTGGAATTGATAGATTTATTTATTGATAGATATTACAATCTGCCACACAGTTGTTGGTAATAGGTAATAGTTCTATCAATAAATAATGTTCGAATTTTAAATTTAACAGATATCTTGTATTTTTAGAATTTATATTATGTTTTTGTTTTAAATTGAATTAAAATGTAATATAATTTAAATATTAGTTCATTTTAACACTGAATTAAGGGAACTTCACCCGGTAAATTCAATTCAAGTTATAGCGTTGCGGCGTATAAGATGGGCGTGTAATATTGTAGGGCTTAGTAACGAATGGATCCCTAAAATATTAATAAACACTGAACCGACGGGTAAACCTCCGATGGGTAGATCGAAACGTAGATAAGAGGATTACGTTAAAAATGATTTAATAGAATTGAATTTGGAAGGGCATCACTGGAAAGATATATGTAGAGAGCGATTGGTGGTATCGGCATCGAACCTTCGGGTTCGTTAGGCCTTCATTATTATTATTATTTCATTTTAAATAATTCATGTTCTATATACCTACTAATTCTCTCATAATTATCTATAATGCTTTTATATTTCTTTTTTATTTTTAGAATTTGATTTATACTTTATTAAAAACCTTACAACGAAGTAATTTAAAGTTTTATATATTAACATTTTACGTGGTCGTGCTTGGGATATCAAATAAAAAAGCTACAAATTACTTTAAAAATGGCTTATTGTTTCTAAACAGATAACCCTAACAGGAAAAAAATAGACAAATTATTTACATTTTATTTAATTTTTTTGTTAAGATGTAATGATTCCAAAATAAAGATATTATATTCAATTTTTCTTTTTCAGCTGTGGTACAGTAACTGTTTTGTGGGGCTTTTCTAATGATCACATGAATTGTCTCAAACAGTTAGGACCATCAGTTCTGTTGTGTAAAATTTGTGCTGAGATGATACTTATGTATTTCCAATATAATCTAAATTGTTTTTATTTCATCTGAATTTCCTGTTTTTATATATCATAATCAACAAGAAATAAGATTTGTTTGCATTCTGTTAAGTATTTTTAACTATTTATGTCAAATTAAGTAAATTTCAATTAGGAAGTTGGTAAAATTATTTCGTAGATTTCAGTCATTAATTATTATTTTATAAAAACATTTTGATAGGAAATCTATTGAAGGTGAGTTTAAATGGTATTAAAAAAGACTTGGGTTAATTTCTAATTGAATAAATCTACCACAGCAGTTGTGTCTTTAAATTCCAACTCAACGCCTGTTGAACAGATTCGATACTTAGGATTTCATCTTGACAAGACTTGGAATCCAAGCACAAGACTGAAACGACCGGAAACTGCTCGGAGATTCCGATTGCTAAAACACTTACTTGACAAACGCTCTAAACTCCCCATTCACTACAAAAAAATTAGTATACACTACGATAATCAGACCAATTTGGACATATGGAATTGAGCTCTGGGGCTCCACCAAAACATCAAATTCTTCCCGCATCCAATCCTAACACTTCAAAATCCTACATAAAATCCTTGATGCTCCTTATTACGTTACAAATAAACTCATTCACAAAGACCTCAACATCCCATTCGTTGCAGATTTGCCCAAAACAGATATGCGTCTTTTCATTCCAAACTCCTTAACCATCCTAACCCATTAATTCTTAATTTTTCATCCTTATCAATCCCTGATAATCCTCCGAGGGAACTGAAAAGAAGATGGACACGGGACCTTCTAATTTAAATTAATGTTTGAAGTACCACCAATGGGTGGTTCCTTTTCAAGATTTTCAAGTGTATATGAAACATACAACATATTTACTTATTGTATTACATTGTACAGTTGTAAATTACATTAAATAAATAAATAAAAAAAAAAATTCCAACTCCCCAGCCATTGATGAACTTTAATTGTGCACTATTTTCTCCTCTAAAATTAAATCATTCCGTGTACTTTTGTTTTATTAAAGTTTTCCTTTGAAAAACTATTTTAGATTCGTGCAATTTATTCCAGGATATATTGAATGTACCTTTTTATATTTATGCACAAATTTCGAAATGTGAAGTACAAATTATGAGTTTATTAGATTTTCGGGATTTTATGTTTCTGGAAATTTTACGGTAGGATAACTTTTTTTTTATAAAGGATCATTATTGAAAAAAATAATCCAATATATTGGATTCAATCTATATTGATACAATAAATGATTATGTATATAAAAAAAATAACATATGCCTAAAAAATTAATAACATGGAGCGATCTCAGTGTAGGGAGCTACGCTCTTGAATGGTATCAATCACCTTATCGAGTACTATCAACAATGTCAACAGCAATAATGCCGATATTGACACGAAGATTGAATGATTGCATTTATGAAAAACTATGTATATAAAGACACTAAATATACATTAAAATATTGTAAATCGATACAAGGAAGTAGGAAGGAAAGAATAGGGTGTAAACAAGGTCTATGTTTGCCTTCATGTTCAGTTTTTTGGCTTATTAAACTTTATATGTAAAACATAGACTAAGTTTTCCTGTAGTCTATTTATTCGTCCATCCTTTAACTGCAACTTACTTGAATCACATCAACCAAATCAAAATCATTTCTAAGTCAACAACTCAATTTTGTCTAAATTAGACTTTTTTAAATATCATCAAATACTATTCTTCCCCTCTTGTTTTTTTTTATTAATATTACTGATTGTGGAATTACAGTATTTTTTTTTTTACAAAAATAATACGAATTAGTAATTATTTCAAGACTCAACTCAGCCAGATAAATAAACTGTAACTTTCAAATTAAATCACAGATGTATTAACTTTATTTAAGCATCGAATCGATCATTGAAAAGATTATTGCCAATCTTTTAGGACAATCTTTCCATCTGGATGATCCAAAACATTAAGTTTAGCAATCTTAATAATGAAATAGCATCAATAACCAAGATGAATCCCACTTTTTTTATATAGTATATATATTATATAGTACTGGAGGGTTTTCAATTTTTAGATAGCCTCTAGTACTGAACGAACCCGTTATTCAGTACTCTGAGACCGACTGGACGTCCACAAAGATGGCAGACCCACATGAACAGACTCTATACTGAGAACAAGTGACTAAATTATACCTGGTAACTATCTGACTGACACAAACTACTTCCCATTTCCAAAAGATCCAATTTCCTCAGCCCCCTTTTCAAATACATTACCAATGCAGAAAAAGAGACTACTCTCAAACCGTTTTTCCCATCATAACATCAACCTAACGCACTCATGGGGCTTAGAAAAAAAAATTATGCTTTAAATGAGGAGATTAAATTGGCTATAGTAATGGAAGTGCTTTTTGAGAAATATATTGATAGTTTAAAAAAAAACTCGTAATTACATTTGTTTATGAAATGAAAATGAATTAAAATCTATCACAACAAGCATGACATGAAAATACATAATATCTCAAGAATTATGATAAATAGATCTATTACTTAGTTCAAAACGTCTGCAGAAAATAATAAATATATATTACTATTTATTTATTTTTATTTATATTTATTTTGTTCTTTCTTAAGCTCTGACCACCAATGTCTTGATAAATGTATAATTTTCAACTTTTTATCGAGAACCTATTAAATAATGAAATGAGGTTTGATTAAAAGTAATTCTAGACTAAAGCTTACTGCATGGCTTTATTTTAAGCGTATGAAGAATAATTGATAAATTGAATGATTCCAGTCACAAAAATGTAAATAAAGAAAATTGAATTTTAATATTTCACGTTTAATTACTCAACAAAACAACAAAAACAATTTGATAGATATTAAGATTTTCTTTTGAAAATTAAAAAAAAAAAAAAAAAATGTACTCAACTCTTCCTATCTCAAAATTGACTGGCCAACTCAATCATTGAAAAAAATCTTATTGGTAAAAATGAAAAAATGATTACCTAAAATCCAATTAATATTACTAGAAGCGATAATACCATAAAATATTACTTGTTTTCTTCATTTGATACCAATGCCATTTCTACGTTTATCATAAGTAGACTAAAATCATTTTTTCCGTGGGCTCTCATTTAAAAACGATAAACCATTGTGGGAGACAATATTGATTAAATACTTAAAAACAGTCAACGAATTTTCTTTCCATAGTTTGTCATCCTACACAGTCTAAACTCCGCCCCCTTTAAATTATGACCTAGAAAAGAACAGCCACGTGTGAAACAATTACACAAATCATTGTTAATTTATTTATCTTTTATTATTTCTTTTATTTGCTTATTAAAAGTATGAAGTGCTTAATTAACTTTAGAGAAATAAAAATAAATGAAGGTCAGAATCTCAAATACAACAAGAGGAAGGTTTGATGATAGCACTGACATACATATGCAGGAACCTGAAATCCCTTCAGCCTCCTGAGTAGCAATCTGCTTAACCCACATCTGAAATCGATTTAGTAATTGCCTGATCATCATGAGGGAATTCTTCCTGAAGATGGAGTTTCGGAAGTTTAATGTCTGTCTTCCTGAAGCTCTTGAATTTTAACACTTCCTTGAGAAAACTGAACTTTAAATATCATATTAATAGGCGTCAGCTACACCAGAGTTTCCACGTCGATATTAGTAGAATTATTGGCTAAAGCAAAATATTTATCTTATTCGTTGTGAAACACATACTCATTATATATTATCATACTTTTTGTCGTATTTTCTTTCGAAAGTAATGTACTTTTGTATTGCATCGGCGGTTGGTTGCCCTTTTATTGAATTAGAGGTTTTAAAAATTGCATATAGATTGAGTGTCTCTTGAGGATCTTAACTTCCATACTATCCACTTAATTTTTTTTCGATATCCTCCTTGTTTTTAAGATGCTTCTATACGACCAGTTTAAATGGTGTTAAAAATGTTGAAAAATTTATATATGAATTGAGTTAGTGTTATAGGAAAGCCTTTTGGAGCTAAATTTCTTCCAATCCCACCATTTATTTTTATTTTTTTTGGGGGGGGGGAGTATTTTGACTTGCATAAATCTACAGGCCTTCAAAATTAATTTAGAAAAATTGGTTGGTATTTCAGATGGAGTTAAAAAAAGTCCCTTCAGATGGTCTCAACTTCCGTTCGGTTTCATATTAGCTGTTTGTTGTGTGCTTAGCATTAATTATATCCAATAATATTCTTTCAGCTTCGTAACCGTATACTAGATTTACAAAATAGAGAAAAGCTGTTACCATTCGAATAATCTCCAACGTTTACTTGGATTTTGGAGGTTAGAGCTGTTTGACAACCGATCATGACGGGACGCAATTTGATGAAAATCCATCTTGATAAGTCAATTAACTGAAGTGTTTGATTGATGGTCAGTTTTTTTTTGTTTCATTTCAGATAAGTACTATAGCAATCAATTGGAGTGTTTCTTATAACATCATTGCCAAAATTGTACGGCTAATTAGAACCGATGAGTGTTAGCAAAGGTTGATTTCAGCTAATTAACGTTCAGACAATATTAAGGCAGTAAAAATGACGTAAGTTTTATTGAGCTCTAACGAAGGTTGATCTCACGAACTGGCCAAGGGTAGTAAGCTTACTCTAATATGAGCAATGTGAAATGAGAGGATCAAAGGCAAAGGGATTAAGGCTTTTGCAAAAATTAGCTGAAAAATCATACCATTTTTCATAGTGAAATTTTTCAATGAATTCCTTCTATTGAGCCTTGAAAACTAGGAAATAAATAAACTGAAAAATTAGGGGACGTTTTTTAATGTGGTTTTGTTCCTAAATTTGACAAAATAAGAGTTGAGAAATAATCTCTTTAGCGGTATTTAAATGCTCTATCGTGCGAGTTTCATAAAAAGCGGATAAAGGTAGGTCTTGTAACTAGTAACTATAACTGCAACTAGACCTAATCTAAACTGTAGATTTTAAATAAGACCATATTTAATTCTCAAAATATTGTTCTTGAAAGCAAATTAAAAATGATCCTGATCGGTTGTACTAGAAACTACTTTATTTTCTCTCAAATGCAATAGCAACTAGTAGACATTTTTTCTGAGTTAATATTCAAACTAGTAATGAATTTCGTCATAGTTTGGAGATTTTTATAAGTCGTATAATTTTCAACCAGCCCAAGGATACCACTTACTGTTTGAATTCTAATACAATGAATCTTAATGAAAACTGCAAAAAGTACTTCTTTCATGTTGTGGAATTCTTTTATAGAAATAGAAATTTTTTTGTAATGAATTCTTTATAAATTAGTACTGATGTATTTATTTAAAATATAACAACATATAAGGTTTCACGATTGTTGGTCTTTCCAATTGGCCGTTCCTGTGCATCTTCGTGTAGACCTACATCTTCTTTGTAGTTACGATGTTTTTGATAGTAACCATAACTTGTGAAAACGAACAGATCCCTAAAATGTTGATTAACGTAGAGTATAGCGTCACTGATTAATCTGGTAGATTTGGTTTTGGACGAGCGTCACTAGACAGATGTATGTAGAGATCGGCTTGTGGAATCGGTAAAGAACCTTCGGTTTCGCTAAACCTTTGGCATTGATCAAAACATGTTAGGAACTTATAATATACATATAATCATTGACGGCAAGTATGTTATATGGAGCAATTAACAATGTATGGAGCAGTGTGATCTACAGCAATCACTATCAGACAAGAGGAGATAACAACACAAAAAAAGGGTTCCCGCCTGCACACGCCCCACTATGACCCCCTTTTTTCCCTACCGCCTTTAATTTATTTAACATTTACAGAGAATATATGTAGTGCCCTTCCTTTTCCACATAGAATTATAAGGGGTTGGGCTGGGTCCACTGAAGGGTTGCATTATTGGCTCAGGTGCCGCTGGGCGGGGTGTACAAAGATCGGGGAGGGCCGCTCCACTGGGGGGTCCTATATCACTTTTATATATATTTGCTTAAAGGGGGAAAAGGGTACTTTAAGATAGTTAAATAAAGCAATATTTAAAAAGCGCCTAAAATTGGAAAACGGCGTGAACCTAATAATAATAACTGTATTGGAAAATGTTTTATTAAAAAAATCATTTGATGTAATTTTTTTTTATTTTCTCATGGTTAATCAAAGTATATAGATATGTTTACAACCAAAAAGAAGAAAAATATAGTGACAAAAAAACTTTTTCTTATATTTTTATGTGATTTTATTGGGCACCTCAAAACAAGGACAAACGGTGAGGGTGTTCAAACCTTGGATAGTAGGGGCATCCCATATCACCCCATTGAAAAAATAACAAATATTTGCTCTCTACTTCATTGTTTTTCTTTACCGTCAATAAATGTTATCTTTTATAGAACTGATATATCGTATTAGGTCATTCTTCGCTTATTGATTAAGCATTTTTTTTAATGGTTGAGGGAGTTCGTAGATTGATCAATAGTTTTTCAATATATCTACTTATTTATGTGTTTTAAAAAATTAATGTTAAAGACATTTCTTTCTATGTTCGTTTTTGTCATAACCTATTTCAACGAATGAATTAAAAACATTAAGATTGGAAGAATTTGGTAAAAAAGAAAGTCGAATTCTTAAATTTTCTAGAGGAAGCTTTAGGTTATCAAACTGCGTACTCGACTCACCCACGGTCATCTCATGAAAAAAGAAAACGCACCGAAGTGTCGCTACTGAGGAAACGATCTCACCGTTTGGCACTTTCTCACTGAATGTATCGCTCACGACTTACACCGATTCTCTTCAGATTTACAGATATTGAGAGAAGATCTCACAACAACAAATCTTCACTTTTTAAAAATTATTAATATACACGATCACACGTAGTCTGACTGTAATTCGAGCATGCATAAGTGGATGCATAATTTAATACAGTAATTTACAAACTAGGTCAACTTTTTAAAATTTAAATTTTAATTGTTAACTTGTAATTGTAACTTTCCCACTATTTAATTGTATCTTTGTGAATTGGTCAATTGTAATCTACTAAATCATGTGTAAATGACCCTAGTAGTCGAAACTTATATAAAATAAATAAATAAACAAACTGCAGAACATTGAATATACAATATATACAAGAACGAAATTTAGTTTTATTTGTGAAAACAAGAGTATAAGCTTTATGATTTACTTCAGCTATATAAAATATAATAAAACGTCAATGTTTGATATATATTTTTTTTAATCGAACTTCATTTATTGATAGATATTACAATTTGCCACACCATTGTGGCCAATAGGTAATAGTGATGAATGATCACATTCTTACTAAAATAAAATAAAAATGAAAAAAAAAGTACATAAAAATAAACAAAATCTCTCTTAAAATATATACAAACAGAAGGATAAAGAAAATGAACATTATCAAACTATGTTCATGAAAAAATAAATAAATAATGATAAAAATAAAAGAATCTCTAGTCACATTTACACTCCTATATACAATATTTACACAATCGACCTGAGAAGCCCTAATGATCCCTCTATCCCCAAGTAGGGCAGAGCTAATAAGAACCCAACACACCCCTCTCGCCGCATCACTCTGATATCTTTTAAATTTTATTTTTTAGAACTTTTTGTACGAGGTTTTTATCAAGTTAAACTTCTGTTAATCATATGCTTGTTTTTTAAGCTTAATTTCGATTGTCTGAGCTGAAATTTGATACAAAATCCTTACAAAGATGACGACGCAATATTATGATCTCATTTATATGGTCTGATGTTGAATCAGTTTGGCTAAATTTTGGTACACAAGTTCCTTAATACCTAGTAAAAATTTTCTCCACGGAGTTTATTATTCATAGGAGTCGGCTGTAAAGAACCACGCGGGTGATTTTGACGAAATTTGGCATAAACCTTTGTTACAAGACTTATTACGATTTCTTAGAAGTATTATTTGTATTCCATAGATGGTGTGGGCATCAGTTCTATAGAATAGGATTTTCTATAATTGCATGTGTGCTTCTTATAAACTGTAAAATGAAAAAGAGACATGTATTTATAGTAAAACAATTTTATTACCATGAGAATCGTGCCCTAAACGGAGTAAAATAATTCATAGTAATTTTTACACTGCATTATTATTTTATCAGTGAAGGATCCAGTTCTTTGAACGGTTTTAATCACCCACTCCCTCCTGGTTTCACAATTTTTTTTTTAAATTCCATTCAGGTATTTTTTAAACCCAGCGTTATTCCACATCTACAGCATGGAGAAGCACCAGCAATTTCAGCACCATAGCCGTTTTTTAGATTCCGTTATGAACAAACCAGTGAGTGAGTGATATTCTTTTAATGTGACAAAAAGGTATCCATCGAAACCTTTACAGTAATCGAAACCGTTACCAAAAATAATTTAACTTAAAAAATAAACCGGACTATCGAAATAATCCTATCTAGTTCTTTTATGCAATGGGATGTTCTTGAATATCTACTTAAACATATTAGTGGACTGTCAGTGATGTACATAAAAAACTTCAAGAAGCTCACACATGGCCCAGACCTAGGTTTTCCCTCGACTTAATCAGAATCAAAGTAAAAAAATAATATAGCACTTATAACTTAATGAAATGGCAGCTGATTCTTCTAAACCAGTAATTTAAATTGAAATATTATTTAAAATAATTAAATTGATAAAAATAGATGACAATTATAACCCTATTTAATATTTTAACATAATTAAAAAAGTAAACTCCTCGCTATAGATTAGAAACCGTAAATAATTTGGTTAAAAAATAGTTAAAAATGATTAATTCAAAGCCCAATTATTCCTGGGACCCTTCTTCTAGAGAATTTTCAGAAAATAGGTTAGTAAACTATTGATTTATGAAAAATGAAACGCATTTTTCATAAATCAATAATAACTCGATAATTCTGAGAAGTTTATCTTTCTTTACACAGACAAGGTCACACGTATCAGACGGACTCAAACATAATAATTCCTAACTTTGGTTATCTAGTAAAAAATGTAATCAATCCGCGTTTCTTTATTTCAGCAGTTCGAGAAATTGTATTGTTTTTGTATTAAGTAACATGTAGAACTGCAGAAATGCATTTTATCTGTTTTCTAACAGAATTTGTCATAGTTCAAATTTAATTTTCTCAAAAATTTTGAGGCCCCTAAAAAGCACTTCTGACACCAAAATGTTTCAAAAACAAAAACATTTTCAGTTCAATCAATATTTAGATGTGAGAAAGCTGTCCGCACGCTGGGTGCCGAGTTTTCTCACGTTAACCACCAAAAATGTGTTCGAATGAAAATTTCCAACGCTCTGTTGGTGCAGTTTAGGCCCAATAAATCCAAGTTTTGATGCCGATTAATTACTGTAGATGAAACTATGATACACCATTATACACCCAAAACAAAAATAAAATCCAAACAGTGGACTGCAAAGGGAGAACCGGCTCAAAAAAAAGCACTGTTTTCTCGACGAGGAAAGTGATGGCTACTGTTTTTTGGGATCGTTGTGGAATTATTTTAATCGACTATCTTCAGAAAGGAAAAACCATTATAGTAGCATACTACGCATCATTTTCTGATAAGCTGAAGACAGAATGGCCACATTTGCAGAAAAAGTAAACCCAGTTTCACCCCTGCCCCAAGCGACTTTTTTTTGTTCCCTTATCAAAAATTGCGCTCAGAGGACAGAGATTTTCGTCAAATGAAGATGCAATCACCTTCAACAACAATTTTATTTAGCAGAGAAAAACGCCGAGTACTTTTTGGACGAGTTACAGAGATGGGAGCATCGCTCGAATTACAAGCAGACATTTTATTGAAAAATTAAGTAAAAATGTCTTGTATTTTTGTTGGGTCAGAAACTTTTCAGACCACCCCTGTAATTATTAATATAGCAATTCTAATTTTATAAATGTCCAGATGACAGAGCTATAACATTAATTAAATGTATACTGAAGCTAATTATTTCGCATACTACATAATACAGAATTATTTACTCAACGATGCACTTTATTTTTACTAAATATTACAATAGCCCCCTAATTTGTCTCTTGATAATTTATTAAATTATTTCTGTTGAAGTCTAATTGCGATCGATTACATGATAAACCTTGGCTACTTCTCATAAAAAAGCGAGTTGAATTTCTTTTTTAATCATGTACTTAAAATGTTCTAATAATGTGCTAAACATAAGCATAATTAGTAATTATACTGTTGTAAAATCTTACCTATAACTTCAAAATCTTTTGTGGACTCTATTCAAACCAAATGTATTAAGTATCAATAGGATTTTAAAAAAAAGTTATGTGTTTTCTTAATATTTATGCATATTGTCAAGACTTGTTTCATACTCGTCATGTTGCTTTAACACTACCTAAAATGAAAAGAAGCCATAAAAAAAAAAAAAAAAATTTCAAGTGACTTGAAATACGAAACATACTTATTTAAACAAAAAACAAAAAGTAATTCGATACTTTTTTTACTTAGTAATTGAAATTACATAAAAGTTATACAATAATAGAAATGATTTTTTTTATTTCTCTAAACAATTTCGAATTCCTTCATATTTTTTCTGTGAAATTCTTTTAAAATGTAAACAATATTTGTGTAATGATTCTAGTTAAATTATATTGAGGTTCTTTCAACTCTGTGCAAATAAATTTTTTCTTAATGAAGGAAAGCTGAATAATGTCGCTTCGTTCCACGTTAAAATATTATGATCCCTTAAGCTTTGTCAAATATAGCATAATCAGATGTGTTTGTTTTAATTAACAGATTTTTACTGTTGGGTTAATTATGTTACAGCGAGCAAATTGGTCTATGGTTGTGTCTTTATTTACCCAGGTCTCGAATCTTAATTGAGACTCATAAAAGTATTTACATGTAATCAGTGTCTGCTATGTTGAAGACAGTTATGTTTCATTTATTTAAACTCTCCTGACAAAATATGTGTTCACTATTTTTATCAAAACATCCAAGGTAGATTATTCCACAGGCCTATTTTATTTGAACTTACGTGGCCTGCTATGGAATATTATACATTCAATTTAATACTATAATTATCCAATATAATACCCAGAAATCTACTACCGAAGAAAGCAACTACAATTAATTGATTTATCTATAATTAAATTTTATTTCTTAAGGAATGTTGTTTATCTATAAAAAATTGATAAGACTACCTTCGCTTCCATTTCTCAGAACAAATTATACCCTTGTGAACAATCTTATCCAAGAGTTTACTTCGTTATAAGACAAGTCATACAATTTTTAAATTTTACACCGAAAATTGATAAACACAATAATTTCGTATCGTTTTCTTGGTAAAACCGTTTTGACATCAGACTTTTGTATAATCCTCTTAAAATTTCAAGTACATTTTATTGCCAGAAATGTAACACAATAAAAGAATCCTATATCAATTTATCAGTCTATTGCTTTAGTTTATATTATTTTTAAAACTGGACGTTTCCCGGAGTCAAATATTATAAGAAAATGTAACTATAATAAAATAAATAAATACCATAACTATATGTAACATAAATATAAAAAATAATATATCATCATTTATGTTTCTGACCTTGATTTTTTTTTTATTTTATACATTTTAAAGAATAATTTTGTGTTACGTTAAGTGAAGACAACAATTGTTTTCCCCCTAAAATATCTAATTTAATTATATTTCGATGAATTACACAAGTTCACAAAGAAGTAAAATAATAATTATTTAAAATTACAATTTTAAAAATAATTTACAAGTGTAAGTGAAGATTTTTTTTTTAAATTACCTAATTTAATTCGATTTTAAAGATTAACAACTTAATATGAATATGAAATTAGTAAAAGCTTTGTCGAACAATAGTTTCGAGGGTGATTAACAATTTATTGTTGTTTTTTCAAAATAATTAATTAAGTATATCAGCTTAATCCATTTAATGATATAAAATAATTATAATTAAATCTAATAATTGTTTGAATTGGAATAATGAACGTAAGTTGACAGGTTGCTTATGATAAGCAAACATTCGTAGTATATCGAATGCTGCAACAGATTGGATACAGATTTGTCAAATTAGTTATTATAGCAAAACATTATATTGAAAATAAAATTTTATACTTCTTAATATATTAAAAATAAAATAAAAAAAATGAAATTTTATTTACTTCTCACTGTACTGTTTAGTTTAGTTAGAAAGTTCTAGATCCCTGTTTTATTATTATTATTATCATAGGAATCTATATTATCTATAATCCATAATTCCCAACTATTCGGTTAAAAATGTGTAAGGAGTTCAACACTTTAAAACAAATTGTTTTATAATTTAAATTATTCCAGATGTTCTCTATTTAGTGTTTCATTTTGATCTCATCAAAATTTTATGGCTTAATGTCGAAATTCTGATTTATTAATAAATTTTCCTGCAATTTATTGCATCACTTATTATTTCTATTAATTATAAATATTATTCTTCACTTTTTCAACAACGCTTAGTCATAATGAAATGGGTAATTCTGCTTCAGTCCTTTCCCAATTGTCTTAGGTTTCGTTTGCATATCTTTAAATCAGATTTTTCGTAATAGATTGTGGTGTGGTAATATGAATCTGGCTTAGATTAGTAATCAGCATTCTCATTTCCTATCTTTTCTTTTTTTTATTTGTTATCCTTCTTATATTATTAGTTTTGCTAGTAACAGATATTTAAGCGTTATATCAATTCCGTTATTGTCTTTTTTGAGATGGAGTTTCCAATTAAATGGGTGTTTCTTTCGGCCTGTTATTTTGTGCATTAAAATATATGTTAATGAAACATACGCAAATCCAAAAGCAGGACTAATCTCCAGCTAGTCGTTTTAAATTCTTAATCTGCTTATGAGCATTCCTTAGCCTTTCTTCTATTTTGGAGACAGACAAGAAAGAATGTGGTCTGTGATCAGACAAAAGTGGTTAAGTGGTGAACTTCCTGACTCCTCGCTCCAATTTTTCTTTACTCCATTTAATCTCCTCAGTCCTTTCATTTTAAAACGTGGACTTTAACAAAGAAATCTCGAAATTTTGAGCTATATTTTCTCCTTTGTTTTTTCTTCCTTTGGAAGATTCGTTTCTACGAAAACCTGCATATTAAGGGACCCACAACAGTTTAGTTTTGTTTCCGCTCTTTTCTTTTGTCTATGTTCATGGTTTGAATTTTTAGGTACGTTTTGTTGGTTCATACATTTTAAATCCTTTGAGGACAGATGAGGAACCTGTTGAATTTTGACATCTCTTTTTGTGATAAAATCAAATGAATTATGGCTTAATCTTAGTTCTTTCATATTAGTTCATTTATTATTATTTTATGGTCGCTTATATGTTTTATTACCTACTGGAGAAAGTAGGAGAGATCTAGTGACCTTGTGCCTGCGTGCTGGCCCATTCTTCCGTGCAGACCTTTCTCTCTATGCTCAAAAACTGTCAGTTGGTCATTCATTTCTAAGAATTGCTAGACCTTTGTCAAATTCAAAATATTTTAAACTTCTCTGAAAGAAATATAAAAAAAACAGTTTCTTATCCAAAAATAAAATTAAGAAATATTAATACAGACTCGAAGTATTTGTGAGACTTAATTAATGTTTCTTAATCTAAACATTTCATTATATGCCCTCAGACATATAATGAAGGGAAAAACAATTATTGTCCTTAAAACCAGGTCTTCGATTGTTGCATTAGACCAGTGGTCACTTATGAATGCCAAGCGTGGTCACGGACTATAGCTCTCTCTACCTTCTTTAAATGTTTATATTGTATTTTGTAGTGATTTTAATTTATTCCATAAACTAAAGTCTATTTCATTTAATTTCATAATCTAAACATAATTTTAGTATTCAATCTAGGCAGTGAAAATTTTACAATTTTGTATTTTGTATTAATTAATTTTGTATTTCACAATTTTAAGCTACTTACTTATTCGTGAAACGTTGAATAGCAGACGACTTCAATACAGGCTTATGCAAATTTCCATCTGTCAATGATTAATATATGACTCATTCATGTTAGACGCAACCAAATCACCAAACTAAGATGTCCTAATTAGAGCACCCTGCATTATTTTTTCATTCCGAATTCACGATAGTTTAAAATATTGACTGCGATAGTTTTTTGAAAACAAACGAACAATTATTCATTTATGACATTTTATTTTATTTTTTTTAACTTAGTATAATGAATTATGATCGACAGCTTGTTTTAATTTATTTATTTAAAGACAACATTAAATATTATTTTAATGTAGTCTGAGTTCTTTATTATTATTATTATTATTATTATTATTATTATTGTTACTCTGTGTATGGCGAATTCAATTTAGGATTGTCTCAGTGCGGACGAGTAACAACTCATTGTTTTCTCAAAAAAAGTTTTATAATTGAAAAATTGAGGCGTTAGATGCAAAAGGAGCATTCAAAATCATAGCCTTTTTTTTCTAAGAAGTCAGTTTTAGTTTCTACTGCTGAAATTGAGTCTATAACTAAGCTCTCCGCAAATTAGTACTTGAGTTGGAGTTACGATGTCATGGTACTAAAAATATACGAGGTGTTGAGAACCTGAGTGGACCAACTAAATATACAGATCTTTTTATATAAAAGCCTTTATGGTTAGTTTTGATAGTGAATCCCTATATTTCAGTTATCGAGAGACAGATTAAAAATGTATTATTTTTATTAACAAAACATTAGTTTTATTCTCAGTTTTTACAATATGGGATATTATAAGACCATTCTGCCTCTCAATGCCTCATATAAGTTTAATTAACAATAAAGAAACTTTATTTGTTGATATTAAATAAAACACTTGTTCGGTAACAAAAGGTAACATTGCAAGATTTATAGTGTTTGTAAAGTATTTTCCTCAATCATGCAGTTTCCATATCTACTTTTATATCTTCCTTCCTCAGCCTATTCGTGTTATGTAATTTCTTCGGTGCTAAAAAAAGGGCAATTATTTTTCTCCGTAACTTTCCCTGTACTCATAATTTGAACGAATCAGTTCAATCAATTATTTAAAAAAGGTATAAATTATAGTTTAAATTCAACTAATTTCTGATAGATTGGATATATATTGTTATCATGTTTAACATAATAATAATAATGGATTACTAATCAGGTGTAGATAGTTGACCGTAGATTAATGATTGGAGAAGTTTGTCGGGGGGTGCGGTCAGCAAAGAACAACATAAATAAACAAAACCATATTTATTTATTTTATGCTGCCGTTTCGACCTGAGTTTCAGGTCTTCATCAGGGCTATAGAATAAAAGCCGAGTAAGAGTAACATACAATTGAAAAGGAATAGTATACAAACAAATTTAGAATTATACAAAATATTGAATTAAATCATAAATGATAAAAATTGATAACTGATAATTGAATAGTACAACATATCTTTGCTGACCGCACCCCCCGACAAACTTCTCCAATCAATAATGGATTACATTGCTAAACCAAGTAATTCTTTCTTCTTGAAAACCAGGTTTCGTAGCTAAGTATTGTATCTTACAATGCTAAAAATATATCTGTGATCTTTTGCTTTTTATTGAATCAATAATTGTTCCTGTTGCTTCAGGAGTAATGCGCTGAACTATTATGAAATAAATTTACATAAATTCACTACAAATAATTACATATAAATATATTACATCAAATTAAAGACGATAGTATTTTTTCTGCAACAGGTCTAATTTTTTAGATGAAGTAAAATTATAATCACACTTAGAATGAAAATCGTATCTGGTGAGTAAGAGGCTTTAGATCATACCTAAAGTTATACCTAGTTGGAATCTACAGTGTAAACCAAAAAAAAAAAATTTTCTCAAGAAATAATGAAATTTATTTGAATATTTATAGGAAAATATAAAGTATATTAATTCAATAACTATATGGGAATCAGTTAAGAGTTAAGTGTTCATAAATAAACAAATCATTGCTGCTTCACTGAATATACTTGACTAGTAGTTCAGTTAAGCACTACACCAACTTCTTTAATAACTAGATTTTGTTTATTTCACTAACTATTCCATCTGAATAGGCTCATTATTTAAAAAAGGCATAAAACCATAGATAGGTACTACATCATTGTATTGTATACAAACAAAAAAATCTTTCAAAACTTAGTGTACCCCCAAATACAGGATACAATTATTAATAGTTCTTATAAAAAATTTGTAGAGATAAATAACCAAAAACTGATACTGTTCCAGCTTTTTCCCCCTAAAATTAATTAAATTGTATTAGATAGATAGAGTAGTAGAATAAATAATTAACATTTTAATTTAATTAATTTTTAAAGAAAATAAATTTTATAAAACACGTTTTCAATGGTAATTTTATTGCTGCGTTTTATGATTTTTCTCTTCTTCCAATTAAAAAATAAAGAAGTAATAAGAATTGGCAATTAAAGAAATGATATAACACATTATTTTAATGGAATTGTAATCTTAAGTGCTTCTATGCACTTGTATGTAAAGATATAGCATTTGCAAATTATTTCTTTAAAATGTATTGTCTAGCTGGAAAAACTCATTCCTCATTCTTCTTTCTTAGGACAATGCCCTTTAATTGTCAATAAAAACCATTGAGAAACGTTATGAAATTACCGTCAAATAATAAAACAGTCAAGTGAATAGAGTTAGTACATTCTTAATTACTTACTATAAAATTCTAGCAGTTTGTATATACCATTATATTTTACGTCTAACAACTAACTATTGAAAACAATTAAAACTATTAGTGATTCAAAGATTACAATTGCATTATTTACAAGCGTATATAAAAAACACTAAGTAAATATCTAAATCAATAATATACATCTATATATAAAACTTCGAGCCTATGTGAGAATTAAACATTTTTTTCATTAAAAAAATTATATATATATATTAATGATAGCATGAAAACCTTTAAACATTGGCTAAAAATATAACATTTGACTTGATGACACTCATATTATTTTTTTTTTTTTCAATTCACTTTATTTTAATTTTAAAATCAATCTAATTTTTTTAAAATATGTTTCGTTAGAAACACTAATACGTTTTGTTAATGTACATAAAGCTGTAGTAAATACCGAAAAGTGTAATCTATGTAATTAGAAAATATGCTTCTTAATGAAATAATTATACTAAAATGTTACAAAAATTACATTCTAAAATGGAAAATAATTTCAATAATTTTCTCTGATAACTATTTTTTTCCTTATCCCCTACCTAATAATTTCTAATATGCGGGCGGAGGAAAGGGGGTAAGGGAAAGGTTGTCTACTGGTTACCACCCTATTCTAACCAAGGTGGGAGGGTCAAGTTTTCATTTCTTGAGATCGCCACGAAATAAAGTCGACACTCTAGGCCGGATTCCAACCGATCCTGATGCAGCCAAGACAGGTCGCTAATGCGACGCATTAACTCCATTGGCTTCAGACGACCGCTTTTATTATCAAACTAACTCTCAGAGATGTTTAAGAACAAAACCCTTATAACGAAGAATAACCCACGCAAAATGAAGTGAAACCTTGTTTATATAATACTTCGACGGAGAATCAACCAGAAAAGAATTTATCTGCATAAGTAGTTCAATTAACTCATAAAAGATCAGTTTTGATTTAAGGTTAGGGGTAATTAACATTCCTTCCCCGCCTGGGAAATATTTGCTTCCAATGTTTGTCTCCTCATTTGTCATAACTTGGAAATGATCTTGAAATGCACATACTATGTGCATTAGGTGATCATTTCCATTGATATACCGGCCAAATTAGTCTTCTAATACCGAATTCGAATCATGTTGGCTCCAATACTATCTATAATCAAGTTCACACATGTAATATATCTTCATCTCAAGAGTTTTTTTTTTCACTGTGTTCTTCTGAGCTATTTTAACTTAACAAACGAGTTTGTTCGGGAAATTTAGAAAACATAACATGGGTTCGAAAAATAGTTTCTTGGACTAGAATAAGTATAAAGTAATATAAAATTTTGAAAAAAAAAATACTAAGTGCTCTATCTTAAATAGATAAGTTAACAAGAAAAATTGAAACGGCATATACAACATGGAATCAATAAACTTTTTTTTTATATGAGCAATATCGAATTTTGTAAAAGATCATCAAGGCTTTATTTATATCTCATCGTAATATAGAGGAATAATATAATTCATATTATTAGTCTGTTGTTATAACACTAACTAAAAATTTTAATTATATTTCAAATTTATTTTTAGTAAAAATCTCGTCGAAAATGTCATGCCACTTCTATTTATTTGTCTTTTGTATGTCATTAAAAACAAATTATTTTATAAAGTGAATAGGTTTATTTTTGTTTTGTATTTGCGTATTCAATGAGCGGTACTACCCGTACTCAATTATTGACATACAGGACATAACTGTAACAGGAAATATAGAACCGGCTGATCCGAACTGGATTTTAATGATTTACCATCAATTGCTATAATCTAATACAATCTGTTGTTTTGCGCACCAACACCGACAATTATTTCCATTTTCATCTTGTTTAAAGTGTGAAACAATTATTTCACCAATTGAAAAGAAAAAAAGATGATTTGGCGAACGTTAACGTGCAAGGGGAAAACCCTTCCATTGGCATAACCGGAATCCCCGTTGTTTACTACTTCAAGGAGCAGGCTGAATTGAAGAGCTTAATTCCCATGAATTTAAACTTTGTAGTGTTAACATTGAACAGCTCTGATTGGATTTAGACCATTGTAAATCTTTTTCGAAGAAGTATACGTAATATCTTTGGAAATAATCAATTCAACATTGGATTAATCGATTAGAGCATGTATCGATAGGATCTTCATCATGTTGTCCTAGATAAACGAGTCTCATCCAGTATTTCCTTGTGTCCACTACTGCTGAAATTAGAGCTGTCTAGTAGGACCGGTTTTAGTCTTAAGCAATTTAAAGCAACCCCGCAACACGAATATATTATTATAATTTAATTATTTTGTATGATTAATTTTATTGTACGTTCCATGATTTACACAGTCGCAAGTGTTACTAAACACGTATTAGAAACAGCAGCTACGTCAACAAAACTAGCCCTTCCGGTTGTCCAGATTTCGAAAAACGTAAAACAGTTCGATAAATAAATTTAGGAATAAAAAAAAAATAGAGAACAATAAATTGTTTTTATAAAAAAAAAGTCATTTTTTACTGATTTTATGTCACAAACAATTTACAACAACCATAGAACACAATTAAGTAAGCCTAATAAATTTAGGAATAAAAAAAAAAGTTTATAGAAGTATTGTTGTTGTTTTCCATGTGTTTTTGGTTTTTTTTTTTACCTCCTTTATTAAATATATTACTATCAGAATTAATATATATCTAAATGTATGCATATGTATTTAGTGCCCCTCCTTTGCCTCGTGGCATTATAAGGGGTCCGCTGAAGGCGAAGGTTAGCATATTGGCCCAGGAGCCGCTGGCCAAAATCGTGCTTATTTAATTTATCATTTATATTTGTATACGATGGAAAGAGAAGCCAGAACATGTAAAACTTTTTCAAAATTACTTTTGATAATTGTTCGTGGTATTTCTACTGTTACCTGTGCGAACGTTAATATATCGTCAAATACAGTGATATTGTATGCAAATTAATAATGCTCGTAAATAATTATCATGTTTAACATAATAATAATGATGAAGCCCTAACGTACCCGAAGGTTCGATGCCGATATCACCAAACGCTCTCTTCATACAGTCTTCCCATGATGCCCCTCCAAACCCAATTCAACTAAATCAGTTTTAACGCAATCCTCTCATCTACGTTTCGGTCTATCCCTCGGACGTTTACGCGTTGGTTCAGTGTTTATTAAGATTTTAGGGCTCCGCTCGTTACTAAGCCTTACAACCTTACACGCCCATCCTATACGCCGCAATGCTATAACTTGAATTTATCGGGTGTAGATCCCTTAATTCAGCGTTGTGTAATCCTCTAAATTCTCCCGTTAATTCGCCTTTTTCGGTTGGAATATTTTGCGTAATACTTTATTTTCGAAAACCCTAAGACGCTGTTCATCCCTTAGTGTAAGACGCCACGTCTCACATCCATAAAGAACAGTGGGAAGGATAATAGTTTTGTAAATTGTAATTTTTAAGTTTTTCGAGAGAAGGCGCAAGCTAAGCATTTTTGAAATTGAAAAATAACAAGTATTTCATGTTTAAAATAAGTATAAATATTTCCATGAGTGGTATTATATGTAAAATGTAGCTAACGATACATTTTATCTCAGTTAAGCTGTTGACTTACGCAACTACCCACTTTATTTACATTCTATGTAATTGTAAATAATCACCACTACAAAAGATATCGAAATCCGTTCCAACTGGTAAAACAATAAAATAATGAAGAATGGATACGTCTACTGATATTAGACTGTGTCAATCATGTTCATTCAGTTATAACTAGGAAATACTGTCAGTTATTGTCCTTAGCATCAGTCACATTTCATATCCATTATTCCTCATTCTCTCGGGGTGTTTAGTTCCTTCCCAATCAACTGAGTCTTCACTACTCAGTGTAGAACCTTAACCCCCTACCTTTCCTGGGATCTGATTTTATTTACACTTCCTTAATCACCTTACTAAAATGCTAAATGTGTTAGAGTCTAAAACTTAACTTTTAGACACGAACAATTACAGCTAAGCTGTTTATTTACGTAACTGCCCAATTTATTTACAGTCTATAAAATTGTAAATAATCACCACAACAAAAGTTGAAGAAATCATTTTCAACTGATAATGGAACCTTATATTCTATAAAAAGTATAGTACAATGGATGCTTATATATTTATTGAATGATGTAAAAATGAAATTTTGTCGTAATTTTTATTAATTAATATTTTTAGCGATTAAGAAAAAATCATTACAGATTTAGTGAACTTCACGATCTAAAAATACTTTAAATCATATATGTGTAAAAAAGGTATATAAAGAAACTGTTCCCAAGGTACAAAAGAGTTTTTTATGGCATTTTATTCCTCAATTGTTCATTCACTTTCTTTCCATTTTTTAATTTCTTTTTTTGGATTACGTAAACTACTGATCACATCCTTATATTAACCAAAGCGTCTGTTTATGTATTACGTCTTTTAATCAGAGGCGCTTAGGTTATACCGAAGGGTCCCAAGGAATTAAAATATTTTTATTTAAAGATTTTGCTAATTAACGAAAATACTCTTAAAACCGTAAACTAACCCAAAAAATCTAAAAATAAAATATGAAATTTGTGCTCAAAAATTCCCCTTTTTAACTATTTGTTTGAATTTTTTCAATTTTATTTTGTTTTTTTAATGAGTTGATACCGAAATGTTCCGACTCAGGACATCAACGTCTCTTGACCTTGTTTTGCTGTTAATAGACGTTTTTTTATGTTTTTAGTTCTCTATTAGTGGAAAATAGGGTATGGATTACAGGATTGTTCAGTGTGTCTGTTACAGTACACGATGGTTGGTATAGTAACATTAACTGTTTGTTTATTACTAGTTTAGAAGATATATTAACATTAAATGTTTTTTTCCGTAGACAGCCATGTATTGTGTGGTATAAAATATATAATTATATCTATTAATACTTATCTACTATTAATTATAAATTAAAGTTTGTTTAATGAGCTATAAAGTAGTTTATGACGTTTATTTTCGTTGGAGTAGTAGTTTATATGAAACTAAATGCTAAAATAAATTGATTTATAGCTGTTCGGACAAATTTTCATTCACCAAATTTTATATTATTATGTGAATATCATATAAACTACTACCCCTACAAAGATAAGTGTCATAAACTACTTTATAGAAAGTTAAATTTTCTTTATTTTGAGTGTTGGCAGACATATGTGCGCCTTATGGGCTAGAGGTTTTTTTTCAAAAATCCATAATTTTATACGAACAACTAGAAATTAACATTTCGTGAGTTTATTTTGTCAAATATCATGAAAACTACTATTCCTACAAAGGTGATGGTTTCCCAACTTGAGTACATTGAATATAATTTACAATTGTCATGATGAATAAATACATGTGTGAGGATATTTTAGGTTACATTACGTATTCCGTTGTATAATAAAGCTGCTAATTGACGTTCACAAAAGTAACTTACGTAAAACACGTCATGAGCTTATGATTCATCACATTTTTTTTTATAGACTGTGTGAACGTGTTTCAGAAGGCACCTTAAACCCAGTTGCTTAAATTTTAACTCTTAAATTTCACTTGATACTTTTAATGTAGATCATTGAATTATTAAAATATTGCTATTTAGGGTTAATTAGGTTTACATTAATTTTTATTAGTTGGCGACTTCTAATAAAGAGAAATTTTCAAATTTTAAATAATCTGTACTTCAAAAAATTGAATCATACATTGATAATATTTATGGTTGTCTCATGACCCCAACAATGTATTTAAAAAAGTCCACGTTACCCATTAATGTAACGTCTCCTGATGTCAAAGTGATCCGAATGGACCCCGATATCTTAACTAATCGATTTTGGAAAGGATTGAATAAGTTTAAATAATATACCATAAACGGATCGTAAAGATTTTTTTTTCAAATATTAAATTTACGACAAGTAAGTGGCGGTTAGTAATATTTTTTGGGTGCTCCTGACAATTTAGTATAATTTAATATATTTAATAATAATTTAGTGGTTAACGAGGTACCCGAAAGTGTTACCACTTATGGCCCCAACGTATACTTATTTACACCCAATCGGGTAAACATGAACGGGATTCATGGGCAAATTACACATAAAGAACCAGTATAATGTTTTTAAATATATATTTTTTTCAGATAGCTTTTCCTCAGCCCATTTTGGGCAATGGCTTTCCAGTTTATGTGTTCAGCCGTGTTCTTCTTTATCCTATCTATCCATCTGACAATGAGTTTCGGCCTTCCTCGTTGTCTGGGTGCGTTTGAAGCGTCCATCTTAAGAAGATAGGGCTTGGATGTTTTCTTGACTCATCTCCTACCTATTATAATCTTTTTGCTTATCAAACGCGATCAGTTACTCTCGATATTTGATATCAATTTCTGATATTATTTCCTCATTTGTCTTATTTCTACAAATCTCCAATTTCTTGTCCTCTTCGGGCCCAATGTCACCCTGAGAACTTTACGTTTAAATCTGGATTATCTCTATAGGAAGTTTGGTGAGTCAATACATAAAAAAAAATTCTTTTGAGTTTAATGACTTCCAATTTAATGAACTTTTTATTAAAAATTATCACCACATAGTACAACGTTTCGGGACCACTGTCCCATATTCATGCACCTTAAACCTCATAATTTCTTCTAGAAAATCATGTCACAATTTGTGCATCTTCACTACTCCTTAGCAGTCCAGAGTGATGGCTGTGCTAAGGAGTAGTGAAGATGCACAAATTGTGACATGATTTCCTAGAAGAAATTATGAGGTTTAAGGTGCATGAATATAGGACAGTGGTCCTGAAACGTTGTACCATGTGGTAATAATTTTTAATAAAAAATTCATTAAATTGGAAGTCATTAACCTCAAAAGAAATTTTTTTTTATGAATTCACGTTTAATGTTTTCAATATGTTTCTTAAGAATGCCAGTAAGAGACCATGCTTATTACGCTTGATAATTTTCCTTTTATTAATTTTTGAATTCTAAATATTTATTTATTAGTCGTTTAAAAATCAAATTTGTAAATGTAAAAATATTAACAAATCATGTCATCTTCTAGAAAATTTCTGAATACAATCATGGTATAATGGTACAATCAAGAACATGAAAAACAGATTTTATGATTCGCTTAAGTTCAGTATAATCACTATTAGCCAAGCTAATTTAGATCGTAAAAATATTTAATTCGGTGAAGTATATTGGCAATAGCTCTTAAACATGGATAGAATGAGTTATGAAAACTCCTCTCATATGCTATATTCGCTTTCTTCCAGAATGGGGACTCCAAAATTGTCGCCGAGTAATTTTTTTTTTAAGTGACTTGTGATATGTCTATATAACATGATATTTTTAAATGATACATAAATTACCAATTTCTAAAGAAGCTCTGTCCATGCCTTCTAAACTCCACTCTATTATATTCGCTTCACAAAACTACTTCTATCTTTACAAACGTCCAATTAAAAATATATTTACGCTTTGTAATGAGTAGTGACTTAATATAATATGAATATATTAATGGTACATTAATATAATATGAATAAAGAACCCATATATATTATTAATCGTGTATATTTTTGCGTGCGAATGACGTTCATGTTTGTAACAAAGGATCGGGAAAAAAATAAGGTCAGATTTCAGGTAAATTTTTGTATTCGTAGCTATAAAAATATTTAAATGTAGCATATCAAGAATAATTAAAATATAATAATTAAAAATAGTATACAAATTAGAATGAAGCTACAGTATATAACTTAAACTTATCCTGTAGTCACTCTACATCATGCCATCGTTGAAAAGTTTAGTAGGAAGAGTAGACTCTAAAACGAGAGGTACAAAACTTTGTACCTAAGTATTTTAAAGCTGCCTTCTTTCATTGGCATCTTACCCCAGGTCCCTGTAATACTTATTTTGCAGTTACGAGGTATTATCTGTGGAAGCCACTGATTTAAATTCATCTTAGTTAAACCATTACTGTTTAATCGTTCCTAGCCATTGGAACACGAACTGATGAACTAGAAATGAATGCCGTGAAGTGACAACAATTTTGGTAGTATACTTATCAAGTTAAATTTTGAACAGAGAGTTTTGATTTGCTCAGTATGCCTCATTCCTTATATTAGGGATTCGAGATGTCAAGGTTTAAAAGTGTGTGAGTTAATGTGCCTATATTACAACACTTACTAAAAAAACATCCATATAATTACAAAAGGATCATTATAATAAAGTCTATTAGTACTTTCAGAGTTGAGCTTTGGGGATTTCCTTAAACATCGAATGCATATTGACTCTAATCCTTACTATCCAAAATCCATCATAAAATCTTCAATTTGCATAAATAAAATAATCCATAATGGACTCACTTTTCCATTTGTCGCAGATTTGGCCAGAACCAGACATCAATCCTTCCATTATAAACTCTCTAACCACCAAAACCCACATGTTTCTAACCTTACTTCCTTTTCTTTTCCTGATAATCCTCCTAGACGACTGAAAAATTATTATTTCGATACCTTTCAATATAGAAATGCTATTTGAGTTCTGACAATGGGTAGATTTTTCACAACTCAGCATCACCATTATTTGATAATTGAAAACACTTTTTTTTTAGTTAATACAGTTGTAAATTTTAATAACGGAACTATTTAAACTATTTGAATTTAATTAATACTGATTGTACATAGTTGATATAGATAAATTTTGTAGATTAACCGGCTGCAAGGCAAACATTTAAAGACTATCTTGCGATGCATGGGACATCACAAGAATATTGATTCCTTTCGAATAGACTAAAAACGCGAAACGCGACAGTCCAGTCTTGCTCAATATGTTCTTAGATTAAAAGTTTTTTGGTTTTAATAATTTATTTATTGTTATTTACAACTGTATACATATATACACATCAAGTAAATTTGCTGTAAGTGATATTATAACATGATACAAACATGTGGAGAATTTACCCATTGATAGAACTCCAAAAAAAATTCTAAAGGAGAAGATCTCGAGGCCATCTTCTTTTCAGACGCCTAGGAGAATTATTAGGTAGTGAAGGAGAAGCCAGGTTAGGAACGAGTTGGTTTGGGTGGTTGGGAAGTTTATTATGGGAGGATTGGTATCTGGTTCTGGCCAAATCGGCAACACACGGGACATTGAGGTCCTGATGGATGATTTGATTTGTGACAAAGTAAGGAGCACTAAGGATTTTGTACTGTAAGGATTGGATTCGAGAGGAATTCGATGGCTTAGTAGAGCCCCATAGCTCAACTCCGTATGTCCAGATAGGCCTTATAACGGTCATGTAGATCAGTCTTTTGTATTGGATTGGAAGTTTGGACCGGTTGTCTAGTAAATGTTGTAATGACCCAGTTTCCTGTCTTTTCAGTCTTGTATTAGAATTCCATGTCAGTCGTGGATTAAAAGTAAACCTCAGTAAATCCATTTTTTAGAAAACAATTTGTTTTAAAGTTTTGTCTTAGATGCCATTTGATCTTCGGCTAACATTATTTGTATCAAAAACCTATATCTGGTCCAAAAATCAGAATGTAGTTCTCTGTTAGGCTATAGACCTTATCATATTTTTTTACGTTATTGAACCAGTAGTGCCAGTACATCATTGGCAATGATCGTCAAGTGCTTACCCAACATCCTGTACTTAATTACTTGAACAATCCAAGATTTTATGGGAAACATCACTTTTATTTCAGTTTTTTTAATATTAACAGTGAGGGAAAAATTTACAAACAATCAAAACAAATATCTTTGAATCTCATAATGTAACAATATACCAACTCGTGTCTTAAAGGATGTGCATTCCCTCATGTTCACACAGGTAACAGTATACAGTTGTTATTACGAAACGAACCCTTGTGACTCATCCCCTTAGCAAATAAACAAATCATTACATCAATGTTAATGTATTTAATTTCATGTAAATGTCGATGTGATTATGTACCTTAAATCCTTATACGTCAGTCAGTATGTAAAAGTTCTATTGTCAATTTCTTCAAGAAAATGCTTTTAGGAGATGAGGAAATCTATTACTTTTTTTCATTAGTATTCGTAATTTAGATAATGTTTCAAAGAAATTTCTCATGGATATTGTCACACCTGTATAATGATCAAATTTCCCATTAATTGTGCTTTTATTGTATAATACATTCCTTCCTTCATATTACATAATAAATTTCACAATTTTTTTTAACTACATAAACTACAGCTTTCAGAAATAATAAAGAAGTTATTGTTTTCAAGAAGTTATTGATTCTCTAATTATTACTCAATAATGTTTGGTAATATAAAGTGGTAATACGGTCTGTAGCTCTACTAAACCGCCATATTTTTCGATAATATTATTTGCAGGCTTGTCATATTACGCTGAAAATGTGAGGAAGTAGTTTCCTTTTCTTGTACGTATGGTTAAGAATATATATAAAAACTGGAATGCTTTTTATGATTTATCTTATCTATTTCTGAAAGAAATTGTGACAATTATAACCCCAAGTTTTAGATTTTTTTTCGCTTATAATACCTAAACGGCACCTCTCATAAACTAAATTATGTAATAATAAATTTTAAATTATTTTATTCTGAGTCGAATGAGTGCCACAGCTTCGGTCAAGTGGAATAATCATAAACTAAAGTAATAAAGCGACCATGTTTTCTAAATTTGTCTAAAATTGAGGTTAACATGTTTATTTTTTTTTTTTAAATTCTACTGTTAACTTAATTAAGAAATAAAAAAAAAAATTTTAAATCCTGTATTTTTTTTTTAAATAGTAAATTATACAAACTGTAGAGGTATACATTATATCCCTGAAATAGATAAGAAAATATATAAGAAATATCTTATTTTTATTTCTTAATTTTTAACCTTAAAGTACAGTAGAATTTATATTATATAAAATTGATTTCTCATAACGCTGGTTATATTTAGCATTTATAATAAATTAGATGCTTTTAGTCTCTACTATTTATTAATTTATTCCACATTACTAACGTTTCGGCCAACCTGACTATTATCTCTATTTTAAATTTCGCAGCCTCACATAGAATTTCTAAAACTGTTTTTATGCTAGTTTCATTACATATGATTATTTAACTTTTCTCACTTATTATTTTGTTTTCATTTATTTCATTTACAACAGTATATAAAATACAACAAGCAAATTTGAAGTAATGTACAGCATGTAGAGAAACTGCCCAGTAGTAGAACTCTAAAAACATTTTACAATATAACGTCTCGAGGCCATCTTCAATTAATTTTTTTATTTAAAATTATATAAGCCATCATAACCTTTTACTTACTTAATTGTCATTTTAGACGCTCATACCACGTAGAATTTAATGTTTTTTTATTATACCCTGTATCTTTCCACCTTCTGTTCAGAAACTTAGAAGTAAGAATTTATAAAGCTATTGTCCTTCCAATGTTCTTTAACGTTGCGACACTTGGGCTTTTACGCTGAGGGAAGAAAAGTTCCTTAAGGTTTTTGTATATAAAGTATTACTTCACTGATTGATTAAAAAGGCTTGCACCACGCTGAATTACGGGAACTGCACTCAGTAAACATAATTCAAGTTATTGCTTTCATACAAGACTGAAAAGACAGGAAACTGCTCGTCGATTTCGACTATTACAACATTTACTAGGCAAACGGTCTAAGTTGCCAATCCATTACAAAAGACTGATCTACATGAGTATTATAAGGCCTATCTGGACATACGGAGCTGAGCTTTGGGGTTCCACTAAACCATGAAATTCCTCTTGAATCCAATCCTTACAGTCCAAAATCCTTCGTAAAATCCTTAACGCTCCTTACTTTGTCACAAATCAAGTCATCCATCATAACCTCAATGTGCCATATGTTGCCGATTTGGCCAAAACCAGATACCATTCCTTCCATGGAAAACTTCCCAACCATCCAAATCCATTTGTTTCTAAGCTGGCTTCTCCTTCATTACCTAATAATCCTCCTAGGCGTCTGAAAAGAAGATGCCGGGATCTTCTCCTCTAGAAATGTTGTTGGAGTTCTATCAATGGGTAGATTCTCCACATGTTTGTATCATGGCACTATCTCGCCTACAACAAATTTACTTTTTGTATATATGTTATACAGTTGTAAAAAACAATAAATAAATGATTTAAAAAAAAATGTATTGCTTTGTAGTGAATAAGATGACTGTGTAACGTTGTAAGGCTTAGTAACGAATGGATCTCTAAAATGTTAATAAACATTGAACCGATGAGTAAATATTGATCTTATATATTTGGTTTCTGAAAGGCATCGCAGGAAAGATGTTTATAGACATGGATTGGAGGCATCGGTATTGAACCTTCGGGCT
>NW_027116348.1:821928-824742 GCF_000696795.3 Halyomorpha halys | reverse complement strand
CCACTTTATGAGGCTGGGTGGACCTCAGTAGGGCTCCAGAATCTACAGAGATGCCTCACGGCCACAGCGTAACCAAATAATAATAATTATCTGCCTAATAATAATAAATATTGATCTTATATATTTGGTTTCTGAAAGGCATCGCAGGAAAGATGTTTATAGACATGGATTGGAGGCATCGGTATTGAACCTTCGGGCTCGTTAAGTCTTTATTTTTATTATTTTACCATATATTTTCCACTGTGAGGTACCGTGCAGATGTTGTACACGTAGATGAAAATGCAAAAAAATTTCTAATCTTCTTTATTTCGTCGCTGCCAAAAATGGCAATTGTTCTCTCGAAGGATTCATTAGAATTTAGAATTTTTTTACTTATTCTCATACTCATGCATATTTAACAATAAATATAGTATCGTAAATTTCATTGGGAATGTATGATTCAAAAAAGCTTATACATATAGACTACATATTTTTGTTTTGTAAATTTTCTAAATGTGATCTACGTGAGAAACTCGGAGGAAACAAACTCTAAGGAATGAAACTCCCAACCAGACCAATAAAATCTTATTTCTCTTTTTATATCATTGATGATTGATCGGATATTTTTTGCTCTATTATTCCTCCTTTGTTCATCGTCATTTCTGACGAATCAGTAAAAAAAAAAAAAAAAAAAACCATTTATTTAGGAACCATTATTTATTAGGAACCATTCATGAAGTGACTAAGCATAAACATTCATACTTTATAATTAAGCGCTACGCACTGGTACAAAGCCTAGGCATATGCTACAAATATATCGGTACAACGCAGAATACTTAACGGAAACAAATACTTACATTGAGTATTAATATTAGTAATCATGCAATTAGACCTAGAAAACACTGATATCGGTGTGAGGTGTCTTTTATTCTAGAGTACGGTGGAACTTGGACCATAGGTCGTTACCTAGAAAGTAATCAAATTAATCATAAAAAAACTTCCGTTGGTCTCCAGAACAATTTCCTTTGATTTACTTTATTATAATCTACTTACAAAATAATAACATACAAACTCTGAAGTTTCCTAGTATATTTCGCTACTTAAATATGTGACTGACAAGAAAAGTATCAGTATGTCCTCACAGATTTTTACCAAATTGTTTGTAGTAAATAAACATTAATAAAAATATATCCACAACCAACCATTTCATCCTCTGGAAACTGTAAAAAAAACAACAAAAAAAACAAAACTGAAAGCTGTTTTATTTTGAAACTTAAGTTAGAAAATGGCATTAACATAGTTCTTCCAGTAATATGAACTTTTAAATTTGTTTTATAATTTATAATAAAAGAAAAAAAATAATGGAGAAAGGATTTTACAATATTCCTCTGTGAACTAGTCTTATAGATTTTTCACAATAATGTCGATGGTAGATTTTGATTCACCATACCAAAAAAATAATGACGAAAATATGAAAATAAAACAAAAGTTCTAAAAACAAATTTCACACAAAAAACAGTTTTAATCACAATTTTTAGTAGTATACTTCAATCCGTAGAAGAATTTGTCATTAATATGAAAATTAGATAACTCTAAAATTTCTGAGAAACTAGTAATATATATTTTATATTAATGTTTATTATTATTGGTACATAGCTATGCATGTGGCTTTGCTCAGGTAAATATTTGTTGTTAATCATATTAAAGTAACTAAAAAAATATAATTATTTTCCAAATATATGTTCTACATTTATAAAAAAAAAAGTCATTAATCATGAATACTATTTCGTAAATAAATTATGTAGTCTATAATCTTGAATTGGATTATTTTATCTAAACTTTGTTTCTTCTTTTATAAATATAGCCAAATAATTTTTTAATGCAAAAAAACTCTTATTTATATGAGGAGATTTTGTATAAAATTATATGCAAGATAGAAAATTTGGGATTTCAGGATGTTTCTCTTTATATGTAGGATTAGAAGCTTGGAAAAAACAAAAAAAACTATATTTAAATTCTAGTCAAATATTCCAACAGGATATTCCAATACTAACGTAGGGGAATTGTTTATATTTTCAAATTCGGGGGGTTAACCTTCATTGGTAGGGGTGATGATACAAAAACTTTTCTTTTTTCCATTCCGCTTGCTACAATTAAATGGAAAACCTTGTGGAACTTGAGGAACTTTCGTCAAGGAATTCCAAGGTCCTTCTAATAGGAAGGCACGTAATGATTTTGATTGAGGGTTCTGTATAGATCGCAATTACATAAACCGAAAACATCATTCGTGTTGATGATCCTCCAGCTTGGGGTTTCTAGTAGAATATCAGTTCCATCCATAACCAAGGGTATAAAATATGTCATAACAAATCTAACATATAGAATTATCACTCTACAGACTAGAACGAAGTATATTATCTTGTGTCGAAGTATTTAGTTTCAAATGAAGTAAATTTTAGTGGTGGTTAGAATTTATTTGTAACTCCTTATGGATAAAACTCTCATGGGTACAGGTCTTCACATAGGAAACATGTAATCAGTCCCATATTAACCTGTAGCAATATGGACGTCACTAATTAGGGGCTATGTTCCTAAATCAAATCTGTACTGCTACAACCCATGAAGGGTTAAGGGTGTAGTACTTTGTAAGGAAGTACTCTTGCTAGACCAGAGGATGTGGAAGGAGGTGAATCACGCAGAATCACGCTCGACCACCAGATTGTTACCCAATTAAGGGTACCCACTTTATGAGGCTGGGTGGACCTCAGTAGGGCTCCAGAATCTACAGAGATGCCTCACGGCCACAGCGTAACCAAATAATAATAATTATCT
Source organism: Halyomorpha halys (assembly GCF_000696795.3). NCBI lineage: Eukaryota > Metazoa > Arthropoda > Insecta > Hemiptera > Pentatomidae > Halyomorpha > Halyomorpha halys. The sequence goes on along the minus strand of NW_027116348.1, from coordinate 821,931 downwards.
GCC
>NW_027116348.1:812124-821878 GCF_000696795.3 Halyomorpha halys | reverse complement strand
CCACTTTATGAGGCTGGGTGGACCTCAGTAGGGCTCCAGAATCTACAGAGATGCCTCACGGCCACAGCGTAACCAAATAATAATAATTATCTGCCCAGCCGGATTTGATCTGGGTTCCTTGGAGTAAGTAGCTTGTGCCTTACCACAATGCCACTGCGCTCCCTTATGTTTTTAAAAGCTAGCTAAATAGGAAAAATTAAAGTTCATATATTGAGTATAAATTAACACAGGTTTGTTTTTATGAAGTTCAACTAATATCAATGCGTTGTTTTTCATGAAATTGTCAAAAATATGTTTATAATTAGATTTAATGCGTAAATTTGCCTTTTATCATTATTTCTTCATGTTGTTTATAACCTCCTAAGTCTTTGAAATTTCAATTTTACCATTGATAGCAGTGACTTTTTATTACATACACTACTTTTCTAATATTCTTTTAGTCAAAAAACTTCTTTTTTTTTCGATTCCTAGGAATTGCACAAAAGTTACTCTCAAAAGTCGTTAAATTATGGGCAACATAACCTTCTACTCTTGCGAAAATGATATTTGTCGTTCTAATGCGAAATTATCAATAGTATTTTGTAATTTATTACTTACTGAACAATTTATTACTAAAATAATAGTGCACCCTTAGCTCCAATGTCTTATTTTCCATATAGGAACAATTTCATTTAGAAACCGGTAAGATTCGAATTTCGTGAAAAACGTCTTAAAATGTTCTCATAGTTTTTCTTTTAAATATTTAATAAGATTCAATATTTCACAAAAAATATGAAAAGTGAGTTTCAAAATTTCAAATATAATTTTGGATACCAACCCAACTGAGCGAGTGTCAATGATAATTTTTTTTTTTTTTTTAAACCTGAATTACTTTTCAAATATGGCGAAAGGGAAAAAAATAAAATTTACCAAACAGAATCTTTGCATTGCATTTCGTGAGATATTCGCGATACTGACATGAGCTCGTGTGATTTAACTCAAAAGTCAAAAAAACGCTTTTCGGCTCGTTCTCAATATTATCAGTTACCCACGGCCACTTACACGATTCCGTCTCCTATTGTTGTCAATAGATTAAATTAAACCAGAATAAAAATATGTTGGATACATTATGCATTATTATTTATATTATATTTGTATGTTACAAAAGCGCTTTATATTTATATAGGGTGTGGTAACGGCTTTGTTGATAGTGATCCTGTTTATTCTTATAGGCTACTTTGAAGTTAATTCTTTAAAATTTCGATTTTTTTATTTCGGTAGCCAAACGTTCTCCCAAAGTTGGATATGTTAGATTTTTTGCATAATTAGTTTTTTACACATGTTCATACACATACATACAAGAAAAGATAGAAGCTGCCACCCCTCATTTTGCAACATAGACCTCTGTTTCAGAGAGGTCTCTTTCTGTTCGTTAATATAACCTCGTTTCCCACTCGATACTAACCGCAGAGTATATTCCTTACGTTGGATAAACACCAAATAAAGAACACGAAATTCAAGGTAATTCCGTTTCCAATTTAAAATGTTATCTAAACTAAGACATCTATACTATACTCAAATATCGATGGTTTACTTTACAGTAGTACTATACACATTTCTAGTAACATTAGGAAAAATACAATTAAAGGTTCTCTCTACTAGAAAAGTAAGTCAGAAGTTGTAATTTTTCTAAAAGAGGGAAAATTTAATTATATTTTCCTGAAAGTTAGTGGAGATATACTTAGCGCTACTGTGAAGTAAGCCATTGATATAATTAGTAATCGATATTTTTCTTCTATATTGCACAAATAAAAACTCTTACGTAAATTTTTATACTTTGTGAAGGTTAGTTTATTCTCAAAAAATCAATAGTAAAAACCTCTTAAAGCTCAACTCACTCTATAGACTCTCCATCATGAAACACGTGCCACACGTGACAATCCTCCGACTATGAACTCCTATTGTAAAGCACCTTTGACCTTTTGATTTCCTTCTGACCCTGAGTTGTATTACTAGTCTAGTAAACTGCTATTATATCCAAGGTACAAGATATTGAAGAGGTTCATAATTGTAAGGAAGGGTATGTATAAAATATCCTGATTAATTTCTCTTGTTTCATTAATAAAAACTTTTGTGCTTAGATAGATAATATTATGTCTTTTTTTCACATGGCGGAATCTCCTTTGTTGACTATAAGTTAGAAACAATTTTTAAATTGTTTTCTCTAAATTTCTGAGTTGAGATTGGATTTTCTTGTTGTACAAAGTTGCAAAAGAATGTAAATAACACTCAAATCCTGCAGGAATCATCTTAACCGTTTGATTTATAATAAAAATACGTGGAAGATTTTTTAATTCTTGTTTGAATCAAAATATACTCACAACTAAACAGTAAAACTGGAAACTGAAATAATAAATTATCACTAATCACTACAAAAGCAGTTGGAATGATGGGTTAGATGCACAGTCAAAATCCAAGTTAAAACCATGAATATAACAACTATAAGTAAGTTTATTCTAGGGAAATTTTTTCTTAGTTCCCCAAAACCACTGATTAATACCGTTGCAAGAATATCCATAAATAAAGTAATTGTAAATATTCATAAAAGTAAATCTTTGTATATAATTTTTTTCATTATGTTGAATTCGACTATTCGCACGTTAAACTATGTTATGTCTTAACTCATACTCATAAGTTTTTATCCTGAATAATATAGGGAATAAAGAAACAAATAAATATTGGTATGCATGTGTAATATGGGAAAATATAGTTTACTTATTCGGTTTTATGTATTGAAACTTGAAATCATCAATTTAGACTCAAAAGTGCATAATATGCAGTCGATATTAAAATTTTACTCCAAAACTCAGTTTAGTCCAAAACAGCAAAACGTGCAATATTGACTTTCTGTATATCATCATGCTGATCATGAATAGGATCGATGACAGGTTTAAAACATGTTACACAACGGAATAAAATTTGCAATAAAACGGACATCCGTTCTCTAATTATGGTTTTCTAACAGCTCTATTGCTTTGAGGGATTTAGGTTTGTCAGCATCTCCCACAGATCGCGCAATTACGGGGCCAAACTCTAACTAGTAGACATGGTAAGAATAAATAGTTCAATAATAATAATTAGTTATATAAATTAATTAGTTTCGCATTATTATTATTTAATTTATTTCTCATGAATTACAGATACATTTGTAAATGAAACAATGATTTCAAAGTTAACACTAAAGCATTTACATCAGGGAATCCTCAACATGAGCACATTAGTGCCAAAACGTGTAATTATAAAATTATTGTGTATAAAACGTGAGGTTTAGCTGGATTTAAAGCTAGGTAAAAAAATATACAATTATACGAAATGTTAATGAAATCCACAGAATAGCACCATGTACCAACATTGATAAACAAATGTGTATAGTCGTAAAAAATACGTTGATTTTACCAAACATATTCCCTACTCAATAACTTCTCAATTCTAGAGACTATTAAGTTATTGCCACTTCTTCATGAAGAGCCTGTTGTGTTTACTATTTCATACTCATTCCAAATAAAATAAAGCATATGTCATAGAATAAAATATGGCAAAAAGAAATTATTTATGAACAACGATTAATTATTTGAGAGGAATTATTATAGTGCAGTAAATACATTGCTATCTATTTCTAGTTTCCATCTAAACTTTAATTTCTGTCCAGCTTCTTTTGAATTTGATTCAAGCGTCACTTCAGTGAATGGGTATGATGCTGTTGATAAAATTCGCTTGTAATAGTTTTTTTTTTAAGTATTTTAATGCTTGTAATTTTTTTTTGTTCATTTGATGATGGAAGGCTGGAAGGTTCTCGTTTAATAAGTTAATTTACCATTCTAAATTTAGATTATGTTTCGTAGTCGTCTTATTTTCGTGCAGTTCTGGTTAAAAAAGTTACTATATTTTTTTAGTTTCTATCCAAGTGCTTATGTTAATATTTTACGTTAAAAAAAAAAAGAAGGTAATAATAATCTTCGTTTAATATTTAAGGTTTTAATTTTTTCAGTGTGTGAGATACTAGGCTATCCATTCTTCAAATATCTCGATAATACATTAATAATTACATTATAAGAAGAGGTATTTTATTCAGTTGGTTTTTAAAAAAATTAAAAACATGTTTGAAGTTTTTTAAGTTTGTAAATAAAATTTATATGTGAAAATATCTCCTTATTGAGCAATCATAAAGCACCAAAAAAGAAAATTATTAATAAAAAAGAAAATTGATCCCACCAAATACTAATATGATATAATGTAATGTTAGTGACACATATTTTTTTTAATTTCTATTTTTATATTTCATTTAGCACGAAAACTATTTACTTTACTGAATCTAAATATAAGGTCATTTTATGATAGGATTATCAACTTAAGTGAATATATCTGTAGCCACATGCCTTGAACTATTAATATTTATTTTACACGTAATATCAATAAACCTTAAAGGAAAGCTCCACGTTCAACTGATTTAACTTAATTTTCCAGTCAACATTTTCATATCTCAAGACTTTTATATACGATAGACAATAATTGTGATCAAGATTGGACTTTGATTGCCAATAATTGATGTCTAGAGTACTGTTTCGGAAGCGTTTTTTTTTCACATAAAGAAATCCACCAACACATTCGAGCACTAATTGTGGGAATCACAAAAACACAATCACAATTCTTCGCTGTTCGTCATGTATGATTTCATCAGTAGATCGATGATGTTCCTACACTAGCTCTAAAAAGTAATAATAAGCATTAATAATAGTATTAGTAATCGACGTCATTTACATTCAGCAATATTTTTCTAAATATTTCCCTGTACTGATAACTAAAAATCTTAACTGGGTAAGTCTTAATACTATATTCTTTGTTTTTAAGAGTGTAAAGCGTTGTTTTACTCAATCTAAGAGGCCATTTTTCACTTAATTTAACTGAAATATTAAAAAAAAAAATCTTGTCCCTTTAAGCTTTTCATAACGTTCGTGAGTACTCCTTACTTAATTCAATTCCCTCAAGTTTTGTTTGTAATTTTTTTTTTTTTTTGTTACTGGTTACTACAACCTTTCCAGAAACAATAACAGAGTTATTGTGAAAATTGTGTTTCGTTTAATAAGAAAAATAATCACTGACTAGATACATTTTTAAACGTGATGACCTTAAACACATTTTATTCTTGAAACTGATCAGAAAGATTCTAATTGTTAAATAATTGTTGAGAATGCAACTGATTTTGAAAAGTGCGCTTGTTACGTTAACCAACCTTTTGTGCAAATTAACTATTTATAAAAAAATTTGAAAAACAGACTTTTTTTCTTTTTTATTACTTACCTACGAACTCTCAATACATCTTTCAATATACATCTTATATAGAAAACACTTTATTTATGCATTAGTATCTTAACTACTATACTGGCATTCATTGTTGTGCAGAAGCGTCCCGATGGGTCACTTCGAGCCACATTTCCCGCTCATCTTTGCCTTCATATCATGAGATATTGACTGACCAGTCTCTGCAAGCAGTTCACTGTTAGTTCTTCTCAGCCTCTGATCCCAGATTGTACAGAGGACTCTCCATTGAATTCTCTCTTTGAGAAGTCAGTTTTCTAGGGTAGACCTAGAGCCCAGGTCTTGCAGCCAGATATCAGAGCTGGCTTTATCATGGCAGTGTATACCTTTAGTTTCAGATTTGTAGAAATTTTTCGGAAATTCTTGACAGAGAGAAGAATGCTTTTTTATACGTAATATATATATTAAATACTTAAAATGCAAATTTACCATTCTAGTTTATATATTTATTTATGAATCATGTTCTATACAGAGGATGAAATAAAAAATTGTACATATTTATGTGTTGCGGCCAAAATACGTTTCAATAATTGATTATTTGATATATGGTTGATATTATGCTGAAAGAAAAGAAAATCTACTATCTCTTGTCATTTTCTGTTATTACTGCTGAGGCAAAAATGACACGTTAGGGTCACATTGTGTCTATACGCCGGCTCAAACGTAGTTATCTTTCGAAGCAGCTTTATTAGCCTACATTTTGGCCATTTACGTTATCTTATTAACTTCATCACAGCTGGCGAATTTAGCTCATCCTCCATGTGGAAAAGGGGAATGAACGTACTTTTTTTTTGTATCTAGCTTTACGAGGACGAAACCATTCACCCATGGTGATATAAAGACATTTTTTTTGTCTTTGTTTGACTTTAAATTTAATTTTTGTAATAACTCTAAATTTGTTTATTTTGTATCTTATATATTTTTTGTCAGATGTTTACGGTTTACTATGTTAAATTATCCAAAATTTGTATTTTACAAGATTAGTAAAATTTTGCATTATATATTTTTTACTTTCAATGCCATTTACGGTTGGGCTAGGAAAGGTTCCTTTTTTAACCGCTACCCGTGGTAACAATATGTAATATCTTCATTTCACTTACTTTTTTTTTTCCTCCCTATTCCTAGTGAGTTACAGGCAAACGCATGGCATGGCCTTCAGCAGACCCAGCAACTTATCTTATAATACCATACTGGCAAAACGAGATGTTATAATTTGCCAACATATGTACATTCTCATCTGTATATTATAATTTGCTTGTTCTTATTTTTTCAGGAGGTTAGAAAAAAAAAACATTTCTTTTTTAAAATCTACTTTTATTTTGCATTTTTTTAAAAATTTATTTATTAATTTTTTTTTTTTTTTGAGATTGATAGATTTATTTATTGATAGATATTACAATCTGCCACACAGTTGTGGGCAATAGGTAATAATGATCTCATACATACTAAAATAAAAAATAAAAAATAAAAAATAAAATAAAATAAAAAACTCTTAAAATATATACAAACAAAAGGATAGACAAATGAACATAATCAGACTATCTGTATGGAAAATAAATAATAATAACATAATGATAAAATAATATTATTTATTAATGTAATTTACGACTGTACAAACAAATAAATACAATAAGTAAATATGTGGAATGCTTCATTTACACTTGAAAATCTTGGGAAGGAACCACCCGCTGGTGGTACTTCAAGCATTAATTTAAATTAGAAGGTCCCGTGGCCATCTTCTTTTCAGACCCCTCGGAGGATTATCAAGGATTGTTAAGGATGAGGTATTCAAAACTTATGGGTTAGGATGGGTAAGGAGTTTGGAATGAAAATCCGCATATCCGTTTTTGGGCCAAATGTGCAACGAATGAGATGTTAAGGTCTTTGTGAATGAGTTTATTTGTAACGTAATAAGGAGCATCAAGGATTTTACATAAGATTTTGGATTGTAAGGTTTGGATGCGGGAGGTATTTGATGGTTTGGTAAAGCCCCAGAGCTCAATCCCATATGTCCAAATTGGTCTGATTATCATAGCATAAAACATTTTTTTATAGTGCATGGGAAGTTTAGAGCGTTTCATCAAGTAGCAATCGAAATCTACGAGCAGTTTCTTGTCGTTTCAATCTTGTGTGTGGATTCCAAGTAAGTCTCTTATCAAGATGGAATTCTAAGTATCGAATCTGTTTAACAGGCGTTAGTGGAGTATGCTGAAGGACAGGAGGGTAGAGGGTTTCGACGGAGAGTAAAGGTGATCTGATGGGATTTGTCAGGATTTATTTTGATTCTCCAGTTCCGAAACCATTCTTCAATGGATGTTATGTGTTTCTGTAGTGTTTGTGATTAGTAGGGTCTTTGTTTACAGACAGTATACATGTGTCATCAGCGTATGTTGTTAGGACTGTGTTAGGGTGGGTTTGAACTAGTTTTTGTTTTTTGTGCAAATATGATGCTCTTTTTAGACGTAAAAAATATTTTGTTCCAAAAATAGGAACTAACCTATTTTTGTGGCTTAGAACAATAACAAGCTTCTAGTTGTCAGTATTTATATTTTAAAAGATTAAACGTTTGTATACAAAAACAATGTTTTCCGAAGCCTGCAACAATTTCTTTTTTATACCACATTTTACGTGCACCTTCGTTTCTCAAATCTTTTTCCAAATCGACTTTTTTTTTTTTTTATGAATGCTCAAAGGCACAAATTTTACAATGTGTGGTTTGAATACCACATGTACGATATTTCAAAAAAAGTGTGAAATAAACAAGAACTAAATGATTTCATCGCGAACATTTTTTTTCATAATTAAAATTTTCAATTAATCACACAGAAAAAAATGAATAGAAAAGAAGCTTTTAAGAAAAAAAAAATTAAAACTTTTTTTAAGCAAACTAAATGACATTAAATTCATCCATCCAGTGCAGTCTTAATACCACAGACATTTTTTTTTTTTTAAATGCAAAAATCCAGCTCAAATAATTTTTATGCATGTGAATTTTAGTTTCCGATATTTAGGAACTAAGAAACCTAGGAATAGCTGGCCTCAACCTTGGTAGCGATGATAAAAGAAAACTGAAGACTAATTGTCTAATGCCTTGTTGCATTAAACTGTTCACACACTTTACTACAATGGAAGTTATTGCGGTTGTATATTATAATTTTTTTTAAATAGCTAAGTTACAAATTTACCATTCCAGTTCATATAAATCATATATCGTCGAGGTTTTTTTTATGTGAGGTTAATTCAAAAATTGTATATTTTCGTTTTTTTTTTTGTTTTTTTTAATGGATATTTTAACTGAAATAATTGTAGATACAAATTAGTATAAATATGTGAAATTGAATCAGCAATGCACCAGATTCTCAAAAATTCAACCATATTGTATACCCAAAAACAATTTTCCGAACTAGATAAAGTACAAAATAAAACCCTTCTGATAATTTTTCGGTTCAATTGTTTTCTATAACACCAAATATTTATATCCATTTTTAATTTAATTATTTAATTCTTTATATAATTATTCGTGATTTATAATAAAATAATATGACGATATTATATTTCAGTTCTTTTAAAATTAAATCGCTCTTTTTAAACCTATATTCCGTCGTGATTCACGTCATAACTTAATTCTCAAAATTTCTACGCAAAATCATTTTTTTTTTGTACCCTCCAAATTGAAAAAATAAATAATAAATAGGTGCAAAAGATGCTAGTTGAAGTTTCCTTCCTTTTTTTTTACCCATGGGTACTTTAAGGGGTGGTGCTGAAACTACGGCGCAAATCAATCCTCACGAACAGATTTTATGGAATTTGTAACAATCGAACTTGTAACGGACTAATATTTCTTAATGGTGTATATTTTCAAAGCCAAAATGAATCAAGCCCAATTCTATTTTCTAATCAATAGCAGTAACAGTTTTTAGCTATAAAAACCTCTCATAAATTTTCAGGGTGAGGATGTTAATTGGTATGTTACAGAACAAAATTACACAAAAAAAAAAGATTTCGGTTCCTTATTACTTATGTGACTGATTTTTTTGTCTAAAACTACCTACTGCTGTATACGTTGAAACAAAGAAAAATTAACATTAGCTTCCGAAGATGAGTACTTCTTGAATTTCACCTGGAGAAGTTTTTGTTGTCATTAAACTCAATTAGTAAAAAGTTCATTTTATTAGAAATAACCAAAATGTTAAAAATATGACTACAAATGTTTCAACAAAAATGGTGCATTTTTTATTTAGGTAAAGTATTTTATTTTTAAATATTAGAAAATATATAGTTACTAAAAGCCGATTTCACTTCTATAAACATATACATATATATAACCACGTTTAGCTCAACTTTTTTGAGGCTTAGTGAGGTTCAAAAGGGTTTTTCTAATCTTTTTGAACAATATTTA
>NW_027116348.1:808472-812029 GCF_000696795.3 Halyomorpha halys | reverse complement strand
TATATAGTTAACCATATAATAATATGAGGAGAAGTTCGCCGGGGGGAGGGGTCTGCAAAAAAATACACAAATAAACAAAAACTTATTTATCTGTGCCAAATAAATATGTTTTTGCTTATTGATATATCATTTATAGGAAATAAATAAGTTTTTATTTATTGATATATCATTTATACGAAATAAATAAGTTTTTGTTTATTTGTGTATTTTTTGCAGACCATCTTCACTTCATATATAAATTATAGGTTTTTTTTTGTCACATGTCAATTAGAATTCCTCTCAGTAATTATTAGTTATAGTTATAAAACTAAGATTATCATTTCAGTTAATTTTATGAAAACTATTATCCACTTTTTTCAAAGTTATGACATCATATTTTGAAGCAGGAGAATCTCTCCTCGTACACTGAGAGCGTAAAGTATACTTTGCCAATTAAAGAGTATATATGTACTGATTTATGTGCATGATAAAAATAGTCCTTCTCCTCACACAGCTTTTAAACCTTCCTCCAATAACCATAATATAATAAGAATATAATTTAACCTCTGGAATTACCTTGCAACATGATAAGAACAAGCCTACCAGAAGAAGCCACTTATTCATATCTACAAGGTCCTCGATTCGTTTTATAAGCTGTCCACGTTTTATTAACAGTGGAGTATTTTATTCATCCCCATTCGTTATCAATTAATAAAGGAAGGCGCCCAATTAATTACTTCGTGAATTTTGTCGAGTAGATTGGTGATCTAATCCCATTAAAATATACGATTTTAAAATATCATCCCCTACCTCTTCATCAAAAACCACTCTCTCCAGTCTCTTTACCTATACTTCATCAAAAAAGGATGCCATTCACCGAAACCTTATCCCCGAGACTATTAGGCAAATATTTTTAAATTTTGGCACCGAAATCACAAGTCACTCTGAAAAACTCAACATTCCTATCCATTATTTTCTTAGAAATGGCGGGCTATTTGATAGTTCGTAAGCATTCCTGTTCTCTATTTCTTAAACTGCATGACCGATTATATTGATCGAAAAAGGAATTACTTTTGTACATATAAAAACTCAAAAACATCTATATTCTTTTAGAAAAAAATCGATGCTTGAAACAATCTGTAATTCGGGTATACACATACATACATAGTGGTTTTGCATTGCAAAAATGCTAAAATCAAAAAAAAAAAAATTTTAATCCATCCATTGTCTTTAAACCAATATCATTAGTCTTCTTGAATGATCCTCTAAACTCGATCTTATCACGTGTGATGTCAGGTAACATCTGCCGTTTTTTTTTCTTTTTAAATGGTGTCCGATTAATAGTTTCATACCTTAACCGTCTATGAAAGTAGAATACAAAAGTAAATTGTTTTGGAATAATTATACCTTTCCTTGTTAATTTCCTTGTTAGAAGATTAATTTGGATAGACGGACATAAGAAATACAAAATTTGAATATTGCGCAACTACCCGTAGTATAAATGCTGCACGATAATAATCTTAATAAATTTTGAACCCTTTGATCTTACATATATTAAATTAAATAATTTAAAACAAAAAATTAAAGGGAGTGAAAAATATGTTTGTGAGGAAAAAGTGACTTACTCATACTATTGTCAAGAATTAATTATTTTTAAAAATTAATAATACGATATTAAAACAAAATGAACATAAATCACTTCAGTGATAAAACAACCAGGAAAAGCAGAATTTTGAATAAAAATAAATTTTTTTATGGATACATTCATGAGTTATGAAATAAAAAATATTTTTTACTTAATGAATAGAGTAAAGAAAAAAATTTTGAAAAAGTCAACAAATGTAAAATGGGTTTATAAAATAAAATTTAAATAATAATTTTATTTATATGTATTAAATGATGCGGGATTAATGTATTTAAGATTTTCTCTCTTTAATCATTGGAATGAAAAGGAAATTAAAGATTAATAAAATAAAAAAAAATCTTAAACAAAGGCGTTCATTGTAAACTTAATATATGTTATAAATATCATCTTTGTTGTTGCAGCACTAAGAGATGGAAACTGTTTAAGTTTGCACTATAGTCTTAATTGATACCAAAAAATGTTGTACAATGTGAGTAATGAGTACGGAATTATATGATATATATATATATATACATGATATATATATATATATATATATACATATTAAAAACCTAAATAGCTCATCTACTCGTAGCTGAATTTTACTCACAAGTTAAAACTGTATGGGGCCAAAATCAGTTTAAAAACAGATTTTGGGCCCATACAGTTTTAACTTGTGAGTAAAATTCAGCTACGAGTAGATGAGCTATTTAGATTTTTTGGTTAAATATTACGATGATAAATGTAGTTATGATGAAGTTTGGAGCATTTGGATGGAACAAGATCTAAAAATAATCCGGATTTTTAGGTATTCCCATATGGTTGTTTGTTTTAGATTCAAATATCAAGATAATTTGAAAAGGGGCCACTTAATATAAAACACTGTGCGCTAGTAGCAATGTCAAGAAGCCATTTAATTGCTTACTCTGTTATTAAAGTATCGATTTTTTTTTTATTATCTCCTTCTTATTAGAAATACCTCACTTGTTCAACTAATTATGTTAACCTAGTTAGAAATCGAAAGTTATTTCGTAATGAAGTGCTTCTACGTATCACTTATTAAAAAAAAAAATACAACCTTGCTCTTATACTGAAATTTTATCTTGATAGTTCTAGATATCTACCTCTTGGACAAAATATCTAGCGTTCTTGAAATAAAATGATATATTATTTGTTTAGCCTCGATCAAATCTATTCAGTAGTGCATTGTCCATGCCAGGTACCTCTTTAACTCTGTCATGTCATCGGATTTAGTGATATTGACCCTAATGTTGATATCTCCAGAATATCTTAAGAATCAATTGACCAACAAGCGATAGTTTAAAGCCTCCTCTAACAGGTGTACCACAGAAAAATAAAGATTAAGTTGATGTTAATATAGAAGCAAGGAAATATGAGAAAGATTGAGAAATAATTAAAATTTAGAATACTTAATAATAAAGACTCAGTAGACCCAAAGGTTCTATGGCTATACGACACAACTACCCAATGATCCCGTCCTATCCCATATCTACCAGATCATTCTTAACACAATCGTCCCACCTTCACTTCAGTCTACCCCTCGAACGCTTACTTGTATTTATTAGCCTTTTTAGGTATCCATTCGCTATTAAGCCCTATATATTTCATTAGGAACTGATAGAAATATATAGTATAATATACCAATTGAATATATAAAGGCAACATTAATGCGATTTCTGGAACCTCCCCTCGTCTTAAAATAGCAGTTATAACTATTACCATCAAAATTAATAACTTTATTCAGTAGAACTTTATAATTTTTCGACGTCAACTGCAACACTCAAGTATTTATAAATTTTTAAAAAATAAGTACAGAGTAATTACCCAATTTCCAATAAAAATGTTGTTGTTGTTGATTTTTTGCTTAAAGGCGTAAAACCCTCTGGTCATCAACGCCTATGGGATGATAAAAGTAAAAAAAAAAAAATAAAAA
>NW_027116348.1:803126-808181 GCF_000696795.3 Halyomorpha halys | reverse complement strand
TAGAATTTCTACATTAACTTAAACTAAAATGAAGCTGACGAGGGACAATATGGCAGAACCAAGCGGTTAACAAAAGAACTGCAACATAAGTAAATCTTACCAACTTTTTTTTGTATGTATTTATTTAATGTGTTTGTATGTAATTAAAAATGTTTTTACCCAAAAACGCATTTAGTAAAATTGATAAAAGTCGCCTTGGAGAATTGTCAGGAATAGAAGAAGAAGGAAGGCTAGAAACTAGAGGGTCCTGATGGTTAGAGAGTTTATAATGGAAGGATTGATATCTGGTTCGGGCTAGATCGGTTACATATAGAACATAATTTTTATTAGATATTCTTCAATTTTTAAATTTTTTTCTCTATTCAATTCTCTTGTAGTCAATATAATTGTGGTCTCGAAGCTTTAGAATTGTCATTGATGTAATATTTATATTAGAATATAAATAACATTAATAAAATTTTAAATCGCTTATAAATAATAATAACAATAATAATAATAATAATAATCTATAAGCGCTGTCTTCTCAGAGTATATTACGATTATTAACTAAATTTTTAAAATTCATTTTTAAAAATCAACACTGTGACATAGCTTGATTTGTGGTGGAACGTGCTGCACAGTGAGAAGAAACCCACGATTCTCTGGACAGAACTTTTTCAACCATATATTTCAATTGTATCGTATGAAATGTACTGTGACGTTAAAATAAAAAGTTACTACTGTTTTCCTTTACTTTTTATATCCAGATCGTAAAAACCTTATATAGTATTATTGAAAAAACAAAAGGTCAATATTAAATTAAGGCTTCTAACAACTGCGGTATTTTTGTGTTTATAGGTATAAAGAAGAACTCATTATAATGGTTTATAAAAAAATATTACAAAATCATTAAAAAAATTAAATAATTAAAAAATAATAAAGATGTTCTTATATTATATATAGGTAATTGTTGTATTTTTTTCCACCTTAATAACTAACTTTAAATTGAAAAATGGCCAAGGTAAAAAAAAAAGAATAATATACATAATTATATCAATAGTAATTAAGTAATTTCATATCAGGGCAATATACCTCTTAATAAAATTGAAAACAAAAAATGAATGTTATTTTTTTTTACTAATTCTTGAATATTTATTAAAAGAATTATACTTAAAAAAAATTATTAATTTTAGAAAAATAGATAGTACAAAGGAGATTCATTTATTATTCTTTAATCGTTTTCAAGTATATATTAATAAATCATAATTTGTTGGGTTGAATGCACTATAATCAGAAAAGTAGTTATGCGACGTTGGTGTTCAACAACTAAAGAAGAAACAAATCAAAGGATATATTTTATAAAATACAGTAGTAATTCAAAAAATGAATCAATAACTAGTAAATAAAAAATAGCCGGTAATGTTTTTTTTTCGAACGACTTTGCCCAAACCTGGCCCTAACCTAAAGTTGAAAATAATTCAGTACCTCTTTTAAAATGAAATTAATTGCGAATGTTGTAAACAGTTATTTTATAATTTATTACCCTGAGCGCTAGATATATATGACCGCATAAGTAAAGAAAAAAAGACCAGGAATACGTGATGAACATTTGATGGCAACTTCTATACCAGCTTTATTAACTTTCTTTCACTACCTCCTAACTTTATTAAAAACAAAATACAATATTTAAGGATTTAATTCTAAGACTTGAATATAAATATACACCATAGATACAAATACACTTCTGTTGCCACATGGCATTATTAGAAAGGAAGCAAGGTCCCCTGAAGGCGGGAGTTACAATAATGGTTATAGAAAAGACGCCTGAGGGTACAAGAATGGGGAGGGACCACTCAACTGGTGGATGATACGGTGGTGTTGAGTTTAGGCTGCAGAGACCGAAGTCCTCCTACCCTCGGCGATCTCTTTATGCCGGAATCCGTCCACTATATAGGAATTTACACTCTATCAGCTGATATGAACGTCTGTCTGTCTGCTGTAACTGTATACAAAACTTTGTAAAAAAAATAAATTGCTAAATTATTGCTTAAGGTCGTAAGGGGTAATCATAAATAATCAATTCTATCATAGATAATTGAAATAAAAACAATTAAACCTCTTAACCAAGCGTCTGGAACTGATTGTGTCCATTAAGATTTCTTCTCAAGGTATCATTTATTGCGTAACTGAAGGCATCTTGTGTATGAAAAAATCATATCCTGTCACTTCCATATTTTCCAATTATTTTATATTTTGGCAGGTCTAGTTATCAATGTATTTCAGTTATGGCTTGTCTTCTATTCAATAGATAAGTGTTCTTGAAGGTAACGAAAAATGACATCCGTTCTCAAATTAGTAATGCGTCCTTCTGTTTTGTGATGGGTTTATTATTATTATTTAATTTATGTTTTGTAAATATATTCACTGATATATGTAGATTTTGGTTTAAACATTAGTTCATACCATATTACTTGAGAATATGATTTATCTTTGGTGATTTATATTATTTTATTATACACTTTGTAACCTATTTTTGAGCTGTATATCATATGCTAGTTGTTTACAATCACTATTCGGGGAATCACAGGGTTCCGTGATTTTCTTAATTCTGCTAAAAGTATTTTGCTGCCACATAAAGATTAGGAACAACTGATCTATTATTAATTTCTAAAAATAAATTAAATATATACTGCTACAACCTATTTTATACTAAATTCTTCATAATTTTTATTGTTATTTCAATTATTTATAAAACAATAAAAATCAAACAGGCCATTGTCAACAAAGGTAGGTCAATTAGCTTCCTCTCAATTTATTCATAATTATCTATATTTCGAGCTTGTTGATGTATAGTTAAAGATTAAAATCTACACGAAAAGCCTTTTTTAAATATAAAGGTGTCAAAGAAAACTTTTATACATGCATAAGTTAACGAATAGGAATTGGTGAAATTACTTTTTTACCATTTTCCAACATTTTTTTTATTCTGAACTAAACAAAACGTTTTGAAATGTATCTTCATTTTCCGCCTTCAATTTTTTATTTTCCTCTTTAATTTTGTTCTCACCCTTATATCTATCAACGAAATCATTACAGCTTACTACATACTTTATTTTTTTTTATGGTATTTATTTGAAGACCTTAAATTTCACTTTAATTATGTTCAGCAGGTATCCTCACCAAACAAAAAATCATCATTTTCAAAGGAAATTACATGAATAGTTTAAAAAGGTGATTATGAGTTTTGAAATTGTTCATCGTTGAGACAGTTTCCTTTCAATATATTTCATAATATTTGTACTTATTTATTTTTAATTTTCAATTCATTTTTGCACATATTGATATCATTGAGTCTTTCAGTGGAAGGATGACTAACCCCAATTTTAATAGAAGTACTATTAAGAGTGTTTTTATGAGGAAATTTGAAATTATTATGGAAATTGAAAATACTAAGACTAATTTAATGGAGTGAGTCATCCTGTTTTATATTTATGTTATAATGTGTATATATATCTATATATTTATATTATATTTTTCCCGAAAATAGAATATAGATTAAATTATATTTAAAAAAAATAAATTTTCTTTTCATTCATCATGTTTCATAGAAACTACTATCTTTATCTTAGGTAAATTTTAATCATTATCTTTCATCAGCATTCGATAACTGATAACAATTTTTTTTTTACGCCGGTGATATATTTTTTTGGACCTATAGGACAAGTACAGTTAAAATAGAAAAAACATTACTTGAAATAACTTTTCTATGTTAGTAAATTAGATAAAGTTAAATCAGAATAAATTTTTCTCCTAAAGTTTACTATCAATTTTTCGGAAGTTAGAACTATTTATTTTCTTTCAGAAGTATTTTTTTTTTTTTAATTTCCAAGTTGTTTCTTTTCATAAATCTTCTTTAAGCTATTTCTCAATTTATCTATTTACAGAGTTAAATTGTTTGAAACATGACATTGTCTTTTTTTTTTTAAATTGATTTGATGGAAACTTCTGTCTGAAAAGGTATTATTTATAATTTATTTTTATATATTCGGAACATAATTAATCGTCGGGTTATTTATTTACATAGTTAAATTATTTATATGTACTATAAAAATATATTTATATAGATTTTGTCTAAAAGAAATTTTAAAAAAATTTACAATTATGCTTATTGACATAAGAGTATCTTATAGGTTGATTATCATTTTCAATCTACTTCATGCGTTATTTTAGAAACATAACATTGTTTTCCTTATTTTTTAGTTCATTAGGTGTTTACTTCTACCTGCAAGGGTATTATTTAGAATATATTTTGAACATTATTATCCGTTGGATTATTTATTTACACAGTTAAAGTGCTTGTGGATACTGTGAAAATATATTTGCATTAGTTTTGTCTAAACCTTTTTAAATTAAAATAAAATGATGAATACAAATAATTAATGATTTTACCGATAGTAAAACCAAATAGTCAACCTTTTTATAAATCTTGTCTATACTAATGCGTTTATCGATAATAGGAAACCGCATGATAGTTTGAAACATTAAAATCACACTTAAATAAACAAAATTGAAAAAAAAAAAATTAGCCCTGACTCGTTAAAGGACTCCTGACAAAGCAATATGAAGGTCCGTTCTCTCCTGTCATTAGAATAATTACAGTTCAGCTAACGTGGAGTTTGCCATGGGAAAGGTTTAACAACGTCGGCCAAACACTGTACAAGTTGAAATTATAAAATCACATAATGATTTTTTTAGAAACTATAATATCATTCTTCATATCCATCATTAATAGAGTTTTTTTAGAAAATCGATTTTTAATCTTTTTACAATTACTTCATTTCTAAAAAAAATTATGAATAACTCCGAAAACGTGATTTTTGGTTTTCATGATTGACGTAATAACAATCATTGTTGACATAAGAGTACACTCTTTTCTGATTAAGATTACCTTTTACTATTTATTCCCTTTATTATATTAGAAATATGACTGCAATATTTTATAAATTGATTAGATAACTACTTCTGTTTTATTAAGAATATCTGTCTTAGGTATATTATGATAAGAATAAAGGTATA
>NW_027116348.1:798610-803061 GCF_000696795.3 Halyomorpha halys | reverse complement strand
TATATATTTATAGGTAGGGGAGGGGATAGTCGAATTTAAGCGATGGATCGTCTTAATACATTAATAGAAGGATAATGAATCGAACGGAAAGTAAATTTAGGAATTTTCTTGTTATTTAATTGAAGGAAATCCTGAATCATAAAATGGCAATTAAGAGTATTAAGGAAATATGCTATGCGGTTAGAAGGCATCTTAACCATTATCTTGAACAAATAATCGCTATAGCACTTTAGCTCCCAGATTTCCTCAGATGTGTAGGACGAAACGTAGTTTAAAAAGTAGGAAATTAGGATGGACACGAACAGGTTGTGACACATACCGTGAAGTGTACTGGAGCAAGGAAATTTTATTCAAATTATACTATAGAAATGAGAATTCATTCGATGAAAGCGGGTTGGATTACATTGTTTATATCAGGACCTTGTTTCCACTTAAATTTCTTGATTATTTAGTAGGATAACTGTGGTTAAGAATACTCAAATGTAATGTGGCTTCCGAAATTATGTGAAATAATTTTTTAATGATTGGCGAGGGAGATATAATTTTTTTTTTTTTACATTTTTTAATAAATTGTAACTTAGTGATCACATCACAGGGTAACTTCAACTGCCCCCTCCAGTAGCTTCCGCCAATTGTTGTGCAGCCACCATCCAATCCCGAAGCCATAGCATATTTGTTGCATCAGCAACACCATCAGGCTATCGTAGCTTTGGTCTTCCTCTTCTCCTGGTACCATGGAGTGGCTTCATCGGTAATTGTCTTAGTGGGTCCTCACTGCCTATCCTAATGACATGTCCTACCCATTTCAGTCTTGCAATTTTCATTATTGGAACTATATCGGACTCCTTAAACATTGCGTACAATGTGTCCTGGTTTTTCCTCCTTTTCCACTCTCCTCTGATCGGAACACCTCCATATATACGTCTGAGAATTCTTCTTTCAAAGGAGTTCCTGTTCATAAGCCCGGGAGGTAGTCCAAGTCTCATCACAACCAAACAGCAAGACTGTGCGCACTATCGTCTAATGAAGACACTGCCTTGCCGTAGAAATATAGCACCGATTTGCTGCTATGGTCCTAAGCCGAATCTCATGTTCAGGTGCGTTGTCTTGGGTTACTAATGAACCGAGAAATACAAAAATATTAGTCTTCTTGAATAGGTATTCCACGAAGTTCAACTCCTCTCCAGGCAATAAGAAAACGTAAAAATGTAGTTAAAACATAAAATACACAGATAAAAAATCCAGATATGCAGTAAAGAAGTTAAAATATTCAAATGTACTACTGTTCTTACAATAGGTTCTGAACTAAAAAAGAAACCGAAGGAGGGATTGAAAATTTAAAAAATGAAACGCAAATGAATATCAAAATAAGAAACATTGAGTATTTAAATTAGTTAAAAATATGAAAATTGGATGTGACGCACTTTAAAAAAATTATAGAGGTGATAAAAGAAAACTATCAATAATTGCATATAAAAAATATTCATTAACGAAATTCATAAATGTAAGTGAAATAGTCAGTGACATCACCTAGATAATGATTAATCATTTATGAGAAACTTGGTCAGCATTTTGAATTATGAAATGATCGTCTTTATCATTACAACTAAAAAAAAAATTATATTCATTAAAAAAAATCAGAAACATTACTCCTTCTCGGAAAACGTAATGGGAACAAATTTATATGCATTTAATCGAGTTTCAGTCAACATTGCTGAGAATAGCTGATCATCCTCATTTAGGATTTTATTAATATTTTCTAGAATATAAACCTCTTTCCTCCTCCTTCCCCCGAATTTTCATAGAAATGTTTTCGGATTTATTATTTTTTCGGAGTTGAGCTTTTGGGTTCCACAAAACCATCGAATTCCTCTCGTGTCCAATCCTTACAGTCCAAAATCCTTAATGCTCCTTACTTTGTCACAAATAAAATAATCCATAAAAACCTTAAGGTTTCATATCTAACCGATCTCAATCCAGTATAAACTCCCTAACCATCAAAACCCTCTAGTTTCTAACCTTGCTTCTTCTTCTATTCCTGGTAATTCTCCGAGGCGACTGAAAAAAAGTTGGCCTAGAGCAGAAATATGATTAGAGTGTAGAAAGTGCGTAGAAACGGGTAGTTTCTCTACATGTAACTTTATATCTTATAGCAAATTTTTTTTTGTATATATTTTTATCCAATTATAAATAACAATTAAAAATATTATATTTTTTTTCGGTTTCATCTACTTGGCTTCGTATGCTCTCTTAAAATTAATTAAACAATTTGAAACATACATCCAACTGCCATCTTGTTTCAGGGGTTTCTCAGTTGTTAGTTGTAAAAAAGACTAAGATACGGATGTTAATGAAATGGAGATTAGTTCTTAGCACTGTGCTTTTCATTAATAAATAACCTTTATCTACGCTCTGGGTCTTATCTATATCCTTTCCAAAGTTAAAATTTTAATCCAATTTCTCAATCTAAGATTTAAACTTAAAAGGAAATGATGAAAAAAAATAAACAAAAAACTAAAATCCATATTTTAAGGATTCAATTCCTAAAGTTAGGGTTATTTAATTGATTTATTATTTTTTTCATTAAATATGTACCTTTGATTGTAATTTAAAATTTTATCTCTAACATTTTAGTTTATCTTTATTTATTTATTTTTTTCTAATTTATTGAAACCTTATAAATTCATTTATCGTCAAATATGCAATATAACATTTGGCTAATTGCACCTGAGTACACTAATCTTTAAAGATATTTGATCAGATGTTTAAAAACTCTGTTGCGTGCATCAGACAACTTTCTCTTACCATCTTGAGATCAAATTAATCCTCGTTCATTTCAAAACAGCTATTTCTTTATTATTCGGGATGACAGTAAGAGATCGTTGATTATTTATATGATTATCTCATATATCATATAGAAAAAATAGAGAAAGTTTTTTTTTAAGGCATGTCATATTATTCCAATGAGGTTAATACCTAGCTGATATTAAATATTCCTTTATTGTACATTGATACATCGAGTTTAATCCAATCGATAAAACCTTTTTTTTAAAAAAATCGCCTTTCTCCCTTACTTTTGGCCAATCAATTTTATCGAAAAGTTACTGTAACATCCAAGGCCTTAAATAGGTACTTTCTGTTTTTGAGTTAGGCAGTTAGGCATACAAACCGTCTTGCGAGACTAGGTTTTTGCACAATTAGTGTATTTTAAGTAGTAGTCTTTTAACGAGCATTTCTGTCGTAAATTCCAAATCGAGATAGTGAACAGATACTCCTTACTACTATATACTTCATATACTTACAGGTAGTAATAGTAAAAGTTTACTATTATATGGTAGTAAACAAAATAATTAATTGCATGAAAATCCGGGCTTTGGCAGAAACCTATAAATCATGATTAATGATTGAAAGTGATACAAAATACTATGAGTAGTATAGGTCCAAAACGAAAAATCTCCATTCTTTAGCTAACTCTATATAATATAGCTATTTAAGCGGATTTTTTAATGCCCATTTTAATTGTTTCATTTATTTCGATTAAAATTTAAAATATTAGAATACCCAGCGGAAAAACTATAATAATCATTACGCTGTATGCCTAATATATATTGTGTTACTAATAATTTGGAAAAGTGGTAAGTAATTTGTCTGTTTTGTTACCAACTTATTTATGTTATATTCATATGTTTTTTTATTATTCAATGAAAATGAAGTATCAATGAAATAAATGTTTAAGTTTAAATTAAATTACTTCTTTCTAATAATTTAATAATATAGTTAAACTGATTATTTCAATTTCTTGAGACAGGTAATTATTTATTAAATAAATCAAAAATTGTATCCTTATTAGTCTCAACACTTTTTATTTCAACAGTCCAACGTTTCGGTCATTTCGGCCATCCTCAAGGACAATCTTCAATTATATACACATATTGATTTGGTGGATAATTTTAAAATAAGAACATTTAGTTATTTATGATTTTAAATAAAAAATAGGTTTTTAACTTATAATTAATGACCTGGGCAGAATATCCTGCAAAACAAATTTTAAATTTTAATGTGAGGAAGAATTTATAATTGAAGATTTTCCTTAAGGATGGGTGAAATGGCCGAAACGTTGGACTGTTGAAATAAAAAGTGTTGAGACTAATAAGGATACAATTTTTGGTTTATTTAATAAATAATTAAATTGTTTTAATTTCATTTAATTTAATTAACCTTTGAAGTTGTTCGAATTTTTAACTGAAATTTTAAAGTTAGTTTAAATATATAAATAATGGACCCTATATTTCCGAACATGAAGAAGATGGTCAGGGTTGCGGCTCAAAGAACAAAAATAGTTAATAACTATTAATATAGTAAGTTATTGTATATATTATTTTATCATTATATTATTTTATTTATTTATTTTTCATACAGATAGTCTGATTATGTTCATCTTGTCTATTCTT
>NW_027116348.1:788948-798510 GCF_000696795.3 Halyomorpha halys | reverse complement strand
ATATTACCTATTGCCCACAACTGTGTGGCAGATTGTAATATCTATCAATAAATAAATGTATCTATCAAAAAAAAAAAAGAAAAATATAGTAAGTATAATAACTATTTAGTAACATAACTATTTCTTTACTTACATAATATAATATTTGGTAACTATTTTTGTTCTTTTTGACCGCAACCCTGACCCTCTTCTTCATATTTTAAATTTAATTTAGTTTTTTTTTTTACTGTTAAGCAGAAAAAAATAATTTTATTATCATTTCTTAGTTTTTGGATATTCGATAATAATAAAAATACATAAAAAATGTTAATAAAAAGATACGTTTCTTTAGTATTCATTAGAAATTCCTCTTTCCTATCTGAAATTAATCCGCCTTCATTACTAGTTATTTGAGTACATCAGAATGTTAAGCCTAAAATAAAAAAACAAATAACCTGGTTATAGGAATCAAATTAAATTAAAGTTTGTAGTTGATAACACAGAGTGAATTAATATGAAAATTACAATTCTACAATTCAATGGGATATTGATTGAATATTACACTTCCGAATGCTCTTTAGGGACACTGAAGGTGGCCTGTTATATTTAGAGATGAACAGCGCCTTATTTTTATGAATATGAAGTATTACATATTTTAACTGAAATTTTAAATTTAGTTTAAATATATAGGTAATTAACCATATAATTTCAAATATGAAGAAAATGGTCCGGGGTGCGGTCAAAAAGAACAAAAATAGTTAGTAACTATCAATACAGTAAGTATAATAACTTTTTAGTTAAATAACTATTTACTTACGTAACATAATAGTTACTAACTATTTTTGTTCTTTTTGACTGCAACCCTGAACATCTTATCCATATTTTAAATTTCGTTTAGTTTTTTTTTTTAATATTAAGCAGAAAAAAAAAGAATTTTGTAATGAGCATTTCTTATTTTTTGATATTCGAGAATAATATTGGTTATTGATCTTGTGAAACCCAATATATCATTTTTTTTTTCCAATGCCAAGAATATTTTCTAATATCCCTTGCACACGTAATCAGATGATTTTTTTTCTTAAGCCTCGAGATGTAGCGATAAGTTTAAAGCTGTAAACAAATCAAGCGTGAATGCAATTCTTTTTCACTAACTGTACTGTTTTAAGTTGTAGGGAATGAATAAATAAAATGGAATTTATTAATATATATTCCGTTAGTTGTACACAGTTAAAATTTCCATTCAGGACCCGAGTTACATAACTAAACAAAGATACTACATAACCGAAGAATATTAGCTGATGAACTGGTATTGTGTTATCTAATGAATTTTTAATAAAGGACCTTATTTGAATTTGTATTCTCTAGTTGTATGTCATTAATAACTAGCTGTGCCCCCGGTTTCTTTTGGAATTTTATTAATAATACTTTGTATATCGTATTATTGGGATTGATTTGGATTATACCTGCTTGTTTCAAACATGATGGAAACATGGTCGAGTATATCTGATATCTAACGAAATTAATCTAGAAAAATAAACGATATTATTAGATCTTTCGTTCTTTCCGTTGCTTATGCCTATTTCGACACAATATTGTAAAACATCTTTATAATTTACCTTTTTGTTTTAAGAATTAGTAAGTCTAAACAAGTTTGCCTCATGAAATCCAGCAATAATTTGTAATTTAAACAAATCCAGATAATAAGATTTTTTCCTAATTTCTTCTAAACAGATACTCACAGTTACCAAGCTTTAAATGATTAAAAGTTTATCTGCAATTTTCTAAATTTTCATTTCTTCCTTTTTTAAGAAAAAAATTTTTTTAATCGCTTTAACAGCATCGCTGTCACGTGTCTTTCGGTCACGTGTAAAAACCGAATCAAGATAGGAATTAACTAATAAGTTAGGAAATCTTACAAAAAAGATACGTTTCTTTAGTATTCATAAGGAATTCCACCTTCCTATCTCGAATTAATCCACTTTGATAACTAGTTATTTGAGTACATCAGGACGTTTAACTTCAAATAAACAAACAAATAACCTGGTTACAGGAATCAAATTAAAAATAAAGTTTGTAGTAGATAACACAGAGTGAAGTAATGTGGAAATTACAATTCTACAATGCAATACCCTATGGAATATTATCCTTCCGAATGCTCTTTTGGGATGCGGAGCGTGGCTTGTTATATAAAGAGATGAACAGCGATTTACGTATTTGAAAATAAAGTATTGAATAAAATATTCTGACTGAAAAAGGATGAGTTAGTCATAGATTTTAGAAGGCTTAATTGAGGGAACTACACCCATTAATACAATTCAGGTATACCACTGCGGCGAATAAGATAGAACTGTAAGGTTGTAGGGTTATGTATCGAACGTTTCCCTTAAATGTTAATTAACACGGAAACGACCAGTAAACGTCCAAGGATTAGACCGAAACGTACGTGAGAGGGTGACGTCAAGACTGATTTAGTTGATTTGGGTTTTGATGGATGTATGTAAAGAACGTTTGGTTGTATCAGCATCGAACCTTTGGTTTCGTTAAGTCCTTATTATTATTTTTAATATTCTATTAAAAACCTCCAATATTATAATATTCTCTGTACCTCCAATAAATATCAGAAAATCAACTACGGTTTTTTTTCATTATTAAAGAGTTGTAGTTCAACTCCTTATTCTCAGGTAATAATTCACAAGTCAAAAAGTATCCATTTCCAATCACGAAATGCAACAATACTTCGTATTAGATATTGTATCGTGGTAACCATAGCATTTGGAATCCTGCATGGTCATAAGTTATCTATTTCAACTGTTACTTACCAATTAAGAAATTAAGAATAGTTGGCTTGATTTTTATCAAGTAGTTGCTCAAAAAAACAAAACAATTTATTTACTCAATTTAAATTGTTTAATCTATTACCTTTGTCCTTAAAAAACGAGAAACTGTTTGATAAAAAAAAAAATTGTTTTTATGTTCACCTAAAGTCAACAGATTGGTTTAAAATACTCTAGCATGTGTAATTACTTTATTTTATTCACTACACCCAATATTATTTTCATTAAAAAATAAAATGGCATTTATTCATGGATATATCCAAGATTAGTAGTTCTATTAATTACTTGCAAGATAGTTGTAGATAAATTTATTTTTATTCAACACTAAAAAAAAAATTCTCTTACAGGAATAGCTGTATTACTGAAGAAATGTAAAAATCATTTTTATTTTCATTGTCTTTCGTCAATAAAATCACCTTTTGCCAATTACTTTTTTAGAACATTTGCACGGATTCGGGTCAATTCTTGTAAAACTGGAGAATGTAAAAAAGTTCAATTCTTTAATTAGTAATTCGAAACGTCATTTAGTTTACAATTGGTAGTGTTTGCACACGTTCTTATTCCAAATATTTTCAGATATTTTATTTTATACAAATATTTAAAATTACTAAAGGAGTTAATTATAAACACAATTCATTTTTCTGAATATCTTGACATTTAAACATAGAAACGAAGAATCCTATTTATTTATATTTTCTTAACACATTGAATTTATTTATATTATTAATATAAATATTAATATTAATAATATATTATTAATAATAATAATATTATATTATTAATATACAGTTTAAATTAAAAGAAATTTACGATTAATAATAATTTAATCCCTCTAAATTAAAGGGGGTGAAACTACGGGTTACAGCCAGTCGAAAATAGACTTTTAATAAAATTGAACTTTTTATTATTTTACAAAGAATTTTTTGGACATTAATGATCATATCGAAGTAGGACTTAGTATAACGCCCAAAAATTACAGTCTAGGGAAAAGCTTTTAGAGATTCTAGCTTAAATTTCTGGCTATCTGAATCTAGCATGGTAAAGCTTTCTTCCTTGGTACTGCCCTTTTCCAGGGCTTAATGTATTATCATCATCCATCCGATTCGTCGTATAATTCTTGAAGATATACCCAACAAGATCAAAAAATATAAATAAAAAGATTACTACCCGCATACAGTATTAGATTAGAAAAAAAATGTATTTCCGCGACTTCATATATCATCCTCTATTAATGCAACTTAATAGCAATGCCACTTCCTTGCCCTGTGGTTAATATATCTCCTGGTTAAAGATAGCATTGTCTTTAATCACTACGCTTTGTCCTATCCGAAGTAGTTAGCACCTTTAAAGGTTAGTTGTGCAACAGGTGTTTTTCATCCTCTTTGTGTCAAATCACGGAAGTATCCTTTCAATAAGGCGGATGTTTCGGAAGCGAAGTCTAACCTCGTTGGAAGGACAGTATCTCTGTCAGAGGTTGTGCCGATTAATCATAGCTAAATTAGAACATCACAAGAGTTGGACATTTGTTGAACAGAAATTCCAGTAATTTTTAATCATAATGATTAAACGAAAAATTCTAATAAAGTTTAGTTAGATAAGACTTGTTTTGCATTAATTGGAACTAGCAATATTACAATATTTCAATTTTTATAATGATATTAAAATTAATATAATATTATAAGTTCCCTTTTCTCTTAAGAGGTCCATTACTTCCACATGGTTATTAGCACCGGTGCATAATCATCCCTGTATAATAAACATTCATATATATCGTAATAGTATGAGCTCATACAATGCATGATGTATTGCGTCACTCACCAATGTCGTACTTAAAATTTGTCTTATAGATTTACGTCTGTTAAGGTTTAAGAGATTACACAGCGAACCTATACACGTAAATATTTGTATAAAAAATCCAAGAGTACGCACCGGTGCTAAAAAAGGCGCACCTATATTTATTTCGTGGGTCCATCTTAACTGTGGACAAGTGTAATACATTTCAACAATTTTTTCTATAAAATATTTCAGTCCTTTTAGGTTTATACACATAAGTATTATATATACCATAAAAATCTTTCAAATGAACAGAATTTTAAGGAAAAATCAAGAATTTTGCAACAAAAGAAAATATGACCGATTACTTGAAGTATAATTGTGAAATCTAGGGAAAACGTTCCAGTACGAAACGAAAAAAATGCTATAATTCCAAAATAAGATCTAAAGAATCGCAGTATATGCGATTTAATTTATAATAAATAGTCAATTAAATCGTTAACTATAATAGGAATCAATAGCTGAATTTATCAAAACAAAAAATTTTATTGCCAGTTACTAGCTGCTAAAGAAGCAGTTGCTTACAACATAAGAAACCCAACTTTATCTTGAAGACTGGAGCCCAGAGTAATGAACGACATGCTATAAACTCGTTCTAGTTTTATTATAATTATTATTATTTATTTAATTTTCTCTTTCTTTTTTTCTCAAATTATTTTTTTCATTTTGTGGGTTAGTTAGTTATTTTATGTATTCTATAAATATTAGTTCTTCTTTTTTTCTTTCATATTTTTATTAAGTAACGGTTATTGTTATTTTGATTATTTTTATAATCATAACGTAAAAAGTTAGAAGCGTTTTTGCCAGAGATTAGCATCCCATATTACAAATTTCGATAAGAAAATCAAATCTTTATACTAGTATTTATAATTGAAATTTAAAAAAATACCATACTTCCTCCATTTTGTGTAGTTGAAGAGGGTGGAAATATTTTAAGGAGGCTGAACCGGTTTCTTTCTGCCTGATTTGAAGACATTTGTGTTCGATTCCCTACTGGTTCAGTTACTATTTATTTTTTGGTAACCTCGGGAAATGATTGTTGATACTCCTGTTTTGACTAGGATCGAGGCAGCAACCTCTAGGTAGTTCATAAAGTAAGTTATGAAGTGAAATGACGTTAGATAAATATGAATCAATAAAAAGGAATGATTGGTTTCTACCATGGTCCTCTTTTTTGTCCAATCATTATTGACTCTATATAAACTATTCATTATTCAATATCAAGGCTACATGTATTGTTAGCCATTCCATACCCTTCCAAGTGCAATGACTTGCAAGGATTAAGTGTTCTGGGATCGGCTCTGCAGATGAATATTCTTAAGGTGTACCACATGGCATCATCTTATTGTTATATTCGTTATTATTTCGAAAGAAATTGGTGTCTTATAAAATATCTAATCTATATAATAGATATGTTATCTATTTAAAGCAAGTGTATTAGATAAGTGATAACAATAAGATTTCATTTATTCAAAGGCTTGTAAAATTTCAGGTAAGCTGTTAAGGTTCGAGATTAAAACATAATGTCAATTTAATGCCTCCTACGTTATTTTTATAATATATATTATAAAATTTTTGTTTTTATCTTAGAATGCAAAAGAGATTTTGCAACATTGAAAAACAAATTAAATGTTAATTGCAAGGGTTAAGGACCGCCATGACATTTGCCAAATATCAAAAAATATATTCGTTTATTGGTACTATATATATAATTGTTTAATCTATTCTAATACTTTTGTTAAAAGATATGATCTCGGAACTCATTTGTTCTTGTAAACTCTGGATCAAATTTCAAGTGACCACAGTGGCTGAATGTTACCAATTCATAGTTTATTCGAAGGTCACTCAGCTATCCATTCAGTAATTCCTTTTCGAGGTTTTTATTTATCGTGAAAGGAGTTAATGGTTCTGTGCCTAGTGCCTCATCAACAATTCCCACGATTCCTTTGTGCCGAGGAACCCATAAGAAGTATAACAACCGCACCACATCTTGGAATGCACTAAAACAAGAGTTGATTCGTGAAATTATGTAATGTCCGAATACGTAGTATTTAAATACCTTTTTGACCTTAAACCACTTATTGTTAGATTCGGACTCCATCTATTAGCTGAATTACAAATAGTTTAGCCTAATTTATTTTCTCGAGAAGCGAGTTAAAGGGTTTTATAAACATATAGGTCAATATAGCTTCCAACCATTTCTATTAAGTAGGATAATTATTTAGTAGCAAACTTATCTTTATTAGAAGTTTTGAAAATCAAGACTCCCTCAGACAGTCGCGATAATGAAATTGACAGTGGCGATATTTAAAGCGTTTACATGTTTTGGCGGAGTTCTTAAGAGTAAGGCATGATCGCAATTAGTGTATTACAGCTAAGGCATTTAAGAAACGGATATTTTGATTGATGTGAACCTTTTTTATTAAATTATTTTTTAACTTGGTTTTCGTCAGGTTTATTATCTTCTATTTGTCAATTAACAATTCTATCATGTTTATTTACACTGAACCTTCAGATAAACGTCACAGGAATAGACCGAAGCGTAGATTGCGTCAAGAATGATCAGGTAGGTTACGGTTTAAGACAGGTGTCACAGGACAAATGTTTGAATACAGCGTTTGGGGGCAAAAATCTTTGGGTTAGCCCATTATGTCAAAAAACATTCTTTTGAGCACGCATAAGCGAAATTAATTTAATTTGTTTTAGGGGGGTCGGAACGCTCATAACGTAATTTCATTTGGGCGCCAAATTAATTTGCCGTACATTTATACTTCATTTTGATATTAATCCAGGAAACAAATAGTGTTCGATTTTCCCAATAGCTGTCTTGATTTATTGATAAATTCACTTTAAACGAGAACTGATCAGAGTTCTATCTTCCAATGGACCTCTGTTCATCACCTAATATGGGAAAAATGTGCTGCTTAATTCTTGTATAAAACCTCCAACTTCGTTGATCATCATCATGATGATGACTAAATAGTTCGGATTCTTTAAGGAAAACAATAAAAACAAACACATATTCAATAATGAATTGATGATCTTTAGGAGAGTATCCTCTTATCTACTCAATTGCTACTTCTACGAATAAAACAGATTAGATTTTTTTGTCAGTAATTAAATGATCGAGTATTTAAAGTATGATAAAATAAAAGCTATATCACAAAAAATAAACAACTGTTAGTGGTCAATTGCGTCAATACATTCAATTGCAATGTAAACTTCTTACGTAGATCTAAACTCTAAAAATAATTTTATAATCACAGCAAAACGTTATCCGAAAAATATTGCTAAACCTAATATAGTGTAACCGTTCATTTTGGCATTTCTATAATAACAACGAATGCAGTATATATATTAATCTTTATAACAAGGTAAAGTAGATAAACCTGTCAAACTTGCGCTCGCTCGTGCTGTTAATATAAAGAAAAAAGTGGAATTATTGTATAAAAATTATTTTTTATATAAACCTTATAGAGTTTGAGTAACTAACTACAAAAATCTTTGTATATTCAGTATCGGTTCTGTAATTAGATATGAGTGTGTCTAATTTGACCATTTTTTTTTATTATTATTAGCTTTGTGTGTGTGTGTGTGTTTTTTAAAACCTTTATTGGAACATTAAATTATGCCACACTCAAGGGCAATAGTACTCATCCATACCATAAATACCTACCAACTAAAATTAAAAGTAAATAAATAGTAATAATAAAAAGAATACAATAAAACACTTTAGTATAAACTGAAATAGGTAAAAATAAAATTACATATAGGCAGACAGCTGAGGTAAATAATTTAATCAAACATAAATTGTGTGAAGTCAAATTGACCAAGTCTGTAAATGTAAAACTTTACTAGTGTTGAACACAAATTTATTGATATTTTACCCTTTCGTGAAAACGCCTGAAATAACGAAATTTAACACTTTTAATATTTAGTAATTTATAGATTACTTTGGTTTTTAAAATGTCAGCACCCATAAAAAATATGGTTAGTTTCTATTTCCGTTGTCACAAAAACCCAAAACCCGCACTACATGGAAAACCCTTTTTTAATTGAGTTTTAGCTAAGAGAGTGCCTTTTGGCAATCTAGACTTTTTTTTTTCCTTCCTTCCCCGCCATTTTTGCGAGGTTTGAAATAATAAAATCATTTTTTATCTGTCTTCTTAATTTTAATAAAATCATGAGAAGCAGTGTGACGTCACTAGAGTTGTATCCTCGATTTTGTTTGACTTTTGAAAGATTAATTTTGATCAGTGTATTACATTTTCATTGCTGATCAGTTAGTCTTAGCACATAAATACCAAAAACCTGAGTAAAAAATAACGCGTGCTATGAAATATATAGCCTATCTCTAGGTATAAAATATCTCTAGTTCGTTGTAAAAAGCGATAACTTTGCAAATTTGTTATAACTATGTTAGTTTTCTGTTTCAAAACGGAAAATGACCATAAAAATTATATGGAATACACGTGACAAAATCTGTAATTGGATAAAATCATTTAAAAATAAATACAATGGTGCTGATCGTTAGCGTAACTTTTTCATATAGACTAAGCCAAAAATTCACAACATAAATATTATCAGAAATAAGTATATTAAATTTTATGAGTATTGATATAAATTTATTTTTCCTGAATGAAAAACAAAAAAATTAAGGCCCCTAAAAAGGATCTTAGTTCATATACAAATTTTCAACGCTCTTATTTGCTTTGGAAGTGCTGATGTGTGAGCATGGCTGTGTTGAACTGCGAAAAAAACAAAAGAAAAAGGATCAAATTCTTAGACAATTCATCTCCACTTTGATAGTATTTTAAAGCCTAGAAAACAACCGTGCTTAATTATTATGAGTTTAAACATAATTTCACCTTAAATTTGACGCAAAAGAGGCCGATGGACACGCCCAAATATTGTAA
>NW_027116348.1:750000-788833 GCF_000696795.3 Halyomorpha halys | reverse complement strand
TCTAAACTCTCAAAACCTCGTTTTATAATTTTTCAAACAATAGCATTCCATTGTTTTATACATTCTATTGTAAAAACAGTTACGTAGACAGACTTTACGTAGTTTGAAATCACTGGAGATATTTCGCCTGTCGAAGAATCGTAGTACCTTCCAAACAACAGCATAATGACTCCTCTTTTACGTTTACAAGTTAGGTACGTGACGGACGTAGATCTTAGAGTGTCCGGTCTGGAACATTGTTGGTTCGATTCTCACATGGGGCAGCAAATATTTATTTCTCAGCAGTCCCGAGAAATGAATCTTGTCACTCCCACCTTGGTTAGTACGGAAGTAGCCGCCAGGGGTTAACAAAAAGGACCACTAGGTCCACTTACGCCAGGAACCATACAAAATACGTTTACGTGTGGCAAAAGTCTATTTGAACATCTTGCCAGTACAGTGTGGGATTGCCCAAGAGAGAGAACGAAAGTAACGTTTGTTGAACGGGAATAGCGGGGCATTTCAGTTTTGGTAGATTGCTTCTAGTAACGTCAAATAAAAAGGTTAGCGTTTAAAGAAAATAATTATACAGGTAGTTGTAATCAATATTTAGTACACTGCTTTGTAAAAGTCTGAGAAGCCATATCCTTCATATGATGGCTTTTCGGACTTACTCCACTATGTCTCAAAATGCAATTTGTACATCGATGGAATGAAATTGGCTCTAGAAAATATTCAAACAATTAAAAAATTACTTAATGAAATATTGTAACCTGCAATATGAACTTCAATATCAAATCCGGTTATTGAAGTGGAAAACAACTTTTTCAGTCGGCTTCATATTTGAATTAATGAATAACTTTACTTAACAAGTAAAAGATGTTTTTACGAGTTATTTCTCATGATTGTACAAACATTCTCACCGATCCTTTCCGCTCTGCTATAAATAATATTAAAAATATGTTAAAACCACCTCAATTTTTTTTTAATTCGGTCAAACATGAATCAATGTAATTAGTATTCTATATTTTTCTTTGCATAATTTATTCTTTCTGCAAAATTAAAATTAACTCCATACTTCGGAGTATTATAACAATGCAACGATTTCGTTCCCTCATAAATATACATCAGCGATTATGATTTTCTTATATAAACCTATTAGTTACCTGATTATATATACAATTAATCATTTTCCATGTGCTTTAACATTGTGTCTAGTACATTCTTTGTGAAAAAACTGTTAATCGTCTTTAAATTTATTGGGAACTACGTCAATCAGGAAAACGCGTAATATATGGATCATATTTCCTTATTTTCAATTACGTTTACGGAATGGGAAAAATATTTAATTTTTTTATCTTTTTTTTGGTGGAGAGGGGAGAGGAATGAGGTCTACAAAGGTTTTTCATTGCTTGTGTAATCGTTTTCGTAATTGAAAGTTCTTTATTTGGGTATTCTGTAGTCTATCTACTTTAGATTTACATGTTCTCTTTCATCAGATTTGACATGTGTGTTGGTTTTTAGCTCCTCAACTTCGAACTACATGAACAACCAAGAAGTTTAACGTAATCTCGTGCATATCAGAAGTTGTCTAGTTATGTTTAGGTAATCTCTTATTTTTCACCCCTCTCAACTTTTAATCCAGGTCTCATAAGTCATTAGAGAATTATTCTTTAAAATCTTCTGGCCTGGTCTTTTGAAAACCAATGTTCACAATCTTATTTCAGAAATCAGTAGAATCTCCATGTAAGAAACCTCAATAAAACAAATTTCTCAAGTTAACTTTTTTTTTTTTGGTTTTATGTCATGTAATAGCAATATTGTATACCATTATACTAAATAATTATAATAATAAGGGCTTATTGAATCCGAAGGTTCGATGCCGATGCCACCTATCGGAACCAACACACATCTACCAAATTACGCCCGTTCAAACCTTGACCTTGGGGGGGGGGGAGTCGAATTTTATTTTGGAAGCAGTCCCCCACTATGGTTAGAATAGGGTGGTTTCTGTAGATAGTAATTAATTAAAATTCGTAAAATCGGGTTTCTCGGTAAACTTATTCATTTATTGAATTTAAGAAACCCAGTGGGTAAGGTATCTTTCATTTTTCAGTATCTATGACTTGCACTTATTACACGCTTCGTATCTGTAAATCCTAATGATATATTTTTTTTCGGCGAAGGTTTTAGAGGCCTACACTGCCTAACCATGGTTAGGGAGTAAAAGTTTTTCATTTTGTGGGACCGCCACTCAATGAAATAAGTCAATGTTCCCAGGCGGGATTCGAACCGCCACCGCTAATAGACATGAAAAATTGTTAAGACTGTGTCTTAACCCCTGCGCTATAGGCGGCCCCTAATGATTTTCGTTAGTCCTGGTGTAGTTATATATATTTATGTATGCTGTATATTTATGTATGTATATATATATATATGTATGCTGTTTTAGTTTTTGCCCTTCAGCTTTCTACTAAAATGTTTTATTTCAGTCACTGAAGTACCGATTTAAAATTTTTTACTTACATAAGTACAATCTGCAAAGAGAATAGTTTAAAAAAACAAAAACATATTTTTGATTAACACACATATGAATGCCGTGACAGAGAAAAATTACGTGAAATTACTTAAAACTTATGAATAGAACTTTAATGAATAGTAAACATCTTGTTTTGAAGTTGAAGGATTATTCATTACTTGTTATTAAAATTTATAAATTTAGCAGTATTGCACTTATTGCTGAAATAGATTGAGTATGCTCTTGAAACCTTTATTTTTAATTTATTTCAACTATGGAAATTCCTATTGTATATGAAGTATTTTTATCAAATCCAATATTAGCAAATTACTTATAAGAGCTGTCTTAATAACATAAATAGATAAATACATAAAATTGCATTAATTGTTATTAATATTTTGAAAAATTTAATAAACTATATGCTATGATAATTTATTTAAAGATATTTAATTCAATAAAATTTTTATATTTTGATTTGTAGAAATATATCGAATTTACCTTGAATTAAATTGTACTTTGAAGATGAGGCAAATCACCAAAACATTGACAGAGTAGTGAGACATATGTTTTAACTGTAGTTTTAACACACAATTTAAGTATTTAAAATAAATCTTCCTAAAAGTTAAGGAGTATTAACAACATTATTAAAACAATATTAAAACAGTATTTATTTATTTATTTTTGATCGTATAGTTTTAAAACATTATTTATTTTTGATCGTATAATTTTAAAATTAGCTATGGATTTTATATACTGAAACACCTGAGGTCTGAACCTTTGCATTGTTCAATTTTTTTTGGACCTCCTATGGAAAAATATCGAGTACAAATATAAAAATATATGCAATAACTGCTCAACCCTTCTTATACCCTGAGGTATTTTAGGTATTTAAGCTGCCACCGATAGGATGGAATTTTATGATATTCAGAAAAATGTTGTTTATTCACGATATCCTTCTTCTCGCAATGAATGGATTAGACTATAAACGTTTAGTGATTAGATTGAGCTATTTAAATCTCACTATTATAGGACAGTTGTAGTAAACAACATCTTTCTGAATATCATAAAATTCCATCCTTTCAGTGGCAATTAGAATAAGGCGAAATCATTTAAAATCTTGATTCTAAACCACCTAATATCTTTAAAAATTATAAAATCATTAGTAAATTATGAACAAAAAAGTATATGGAAATGGCAAATGTTCGTAAAGAATGCAACGCCTTCAAAGTTTGCAGATTTGTGACAAGTTTACAAACGTAAAATTGACAAAGAACGAGAAACTGCTTTTGACAGAGAACTCTGAAAAGTATTTTATTAATCTTGGTGACGCTTGTAAAGAGTTAGAGTATGCGTGTACAGTACAAAGGGGTCATAAAAAATAAAAGGTTCATGGATCCGCTCGTAAAAAGATAGTTTAAGATGCTAGACATGACACAGAATACTGCACTTCACGTTGCTATTTCAGGATATTAAATTGATTTCTCGGATATCTCACCCTTTAAATAGATCTTTTTGTTCAACAATAGTAACCCTTGATAATTTCCAAATCAAGCTAACATTATCCGAAAGATACTTAATAAATATTACAGACTTTGACCTCAAACCCTCGCTAATTCCTTTGCGAGGTTTTGAAAACTACTGCCAATTCCTAAGATTCATAAAATTAAATGCAACAAGCGATCGACATTAGAATTATCGGAATTCAGGCATTTCCAACTTAAAATGTAACTGAGGACCTGATAACTGAGCGGGTTGGAGCGAGGGTCCCAGAGCCCATGGTTCAGAAGGTTTATAGGTTCGATTCCCCCCTGGGCTGGTCAATATTTATCTCGCGGCGACTCCGAGAAATGAACCTTCACATTCCAACCCTGGGGCTGTATAGAATATCGATGGAGGACTTGAGCCAAAATAAAAAAAAATGTAACTACATTTATACGGACGAATCTAAAACGCAGGATGGAGTATGGTCTCCCATTATTTCAGATGAAGTACAAATATACTCTCCACATTTATATTTATTATATTTTAGCAGAGCAAAAAGTTTTGTAAAAGTCTATAATGTAATTTTCAATACTGTTAATTTTTTGAAATTGTATATAATCCAGAAATGACCCTAAATTCGTTATAAACACTAACGTAGACCTTTTTAGAATAAACGTATTCCATTTTTTACTTATTAAAAATATCCAAACCAAAAAAATCTTCATATAATTGGTTCTACTCCTGTAGAATCCAATAGAAAAATTGTTTATCTCACTTCAAAAATTTCTAATGTTAACGGTTTTAGCCAAGCACTAATCACGAAGAAAGCATAGAAATGATTATCGTTAAAATCATCGTCACTAAACTATATTTTATAAAATTATTACGCTATTAATTATACAATAATTAACAGTCATTCTTGAATTCCTATATCATAAATAGTTCCTAAAAGAATTTGTCAAGGTCAAGGTGATCCCTACCACTTTCGCTTTAGTTAGACCATAGTAGCCTCTGAACAATAAGGCTCGTCAGTGATGACCTTTGTGTCGTTAAACTAACTTAATATACTTATTTTGTTTTATTTTCGAGTCCTATACAGTGATAATACTCTTACAGTGAAGAGGTGGACTTATGAAAAGATTCAAAAATAGTATTGATATATGCATTCCAATAAAATCCAATTTGATTTTACAGAAGACATTTTTTTTCTGTAAGATCTTTCGCATATCTAATTACAGCACACATTGTCCATTTTTCGACAAATGCAAAATAATTGCTCATCTTTACCTAGAAATAAATGTAGCTATCATCCATACTAATTATAAGCGAAATTAGGTGCCTTTAAACTGTAAAAAATATTACACAATAATTTATTAATTTAGTTAATTATCTTGCTATATCATTAAACAATAAATAATTAAGTATCTGGCGTGTCGAACCACACGACTTTCCAAACCGCGCTGGGTTCCAAGTACAATAGTATAATTGTTGGTATCTTCATTAATATTGGTCCAATAAAGATCTTTATTACCTATTTAGTTATTATGAATTTGAAGATACATAGGTATATTTCTTTAATAAAGATTACATAGGTAAGATTTGTGAAGAAAAAATAATTATTCTTACAACTTAATCCATTTAACATATGCAATGGTTTTCAGTGGTTCCAGGAAAGTTGTTTGAACCAAATGATATTGATGGAAAAGATATATTTTCATTCAGAACTCCAAAGCGTCAGAACAGATTGACCAATAAAACTGGTGGAGACGTTCTGTCCAAGACTAATGAAACTCCTAAGGGTAAAATATCTAAGACAATATGGAGTCCTAATTCATCTGAAGCCATGAAAACTGATTGCTCAAAAACGCCCTACAGTTTGAGAAATCAACTTAGGAAAAGTACGTTTAATAACCTAACCATTTTCTAATTTTTAGATATTGTTCCTATTAATAATATTTATATGTTTCGGAAAATGTATAGATTTTTAGTTATTCCAAAAACAAAAAAGTAAACCAATCACAATAAATGATTATACTATTAAAAGTTCGATGATCCAATTTCGATTTTTTTTTAGGGAGGGTTTGGGAGAAATGAATGTAATGAGTAAGCTTTTGATAATTGATCATTTTTTTTTTATTTTATGATTATTATATAATGATTAATATTTTATAGTCTAGGTGCACTTGAGTAGCTAAAGACATACCTTATTTATTTTTATACACTCTCAACGTTGTGTCACTAAAATGAGTACGTGTTACCATGTTAATAAATAAATGATACAGCTAATATATCCAATAAAAAGTAATATATGTTATAAATAATTTAACTAAATAAATGTCATATTAGAATTTATATATTGATAATATAATTTATATTAAGCCCTATAGATAAAATAATTAAATTACAATATAAAATTCAATGAAATTAGAGTTCTATGTTAACTAAAATGATGAACAAAAACTCTACTTTGAATTTTTAAAGCAATTTTTCGACCATATCTCTGTTGTTGACTGAAGTGGAGAATTATTATTTGCTAAATTAAATTTTTCTTATTAAAAATCGATTAATGGGTTAGATTCTAAGTGGAAGATCAAAATGAAGTGGAAACTCAAAGTTTTATAATGATAATAAAAAGTTAATTGATTTTTAATTATGATTGTTTGAGTTAAAAAATATTTTGATCTATATTCTATACATATTTATTCTGTAAACTATAAACATGCTACTAATAACGTCGAGACAGCATAATCAATAACTAATACGGACAGCAATATTGTTTCCAAAGTTTATCCAATTTTATTTGTGCTCAAAAATGTTCATGTGACAAAATTACATAGACACACCAAGTACATAGTTTGATTATAATTATTTAAAAAATTAAACAATAATACTAATTATCTATAATCGACTGTTGTGACATCTGAAAAGTATTCACAATAATTATAGTCCTGCATCTCTTGTCATTTATATGACATGTTTGGTTTAGAAGTGTTAAATAGCTAAATTTTTGATATTTTTATATTAATATAGGTAACAGGGTGGCATCTATGTTAAATCAGAAGGGCATCACTAATCAACACGATGACAGAAAATAAAATAATTTGGTTGTCTCCTTGATAATGGCCTGAGGGCCGAAACATTGGAGAATTAAAATAAACTGCTGAGAGTAAAGTGTATCTTTTGTATTTGGTGTTTAACTAATTAACAATTAGTTAATAAATATATTAAATCAGTAAACTAAAATTATTCCACTTAAGTAACATTTCTACCGGTTTTATTTATGCAAGGGGAAGTCTGGCAATTGCAATATTTTGTCAGTATTATGAGGAAAATCTATTTACGATTAAGAAAAATCAATTGATAAGTTACTTGTATCTTCTTGTCTTCAAAGCATAGCTTTTTTTTTTCTTAGCTCCTAAGTTTATTTACAAACTAGTTACAATTTATCCAGACGTAATTTTAAGACTAAATTTAAATATACACAAACAAATACCCTTCTATTGCCGCATGGCATTATATGGAAGGGAATCAGGTCCGCTGAGGGTAGGTGTTACAGTACTGAGTAGGGAGCAGACAGCAAGAGTTACAAGAATGGGGAGGGATCGCTCCACTACTGGGTGTTTTTACTTGGTAAAGAGTATGTGCTTATATGAGTGATTCCACCATATACACAAATTCCTCAAAACTAGACCAAGAGCATTGGATTATTTTTTTTTTAATTTATCTAGAATGTGTAAACTCGAAATATTACATACATACATTAGTACGGTTCCAAAAATTGTTAATCTTTCTCTGAGAAGCTTAAATGTTACCGCACAAGTATAAAATAAGTCTTAATTAAAATAGAGCTTTGCACTCCCCATCATTTTTGTTTTTAATTTGCCGATAAACTAACTCTGAACGGTAAGCGCTAATTAATAAATGGATAATTAATAAATAAAATAAAAATTGTATTTACTGGTGAACAATGAGGTCTTGATGAATGATTGATGATGATTGAGGTGAAATAAAATATATGGGATATCTTGTGTGATAACTTCGGCGTTATAATCATAATGATCCTAATCAGCGGGCAGAGGCCATTTGTTGTGTTTAGTAATATAGTGCAAGTACGAGCAAAATACATTTATCTTGAACTGCCAACTTGAAAAAATAAAATAAAATAAGTCACCACTATCTTCAAAGTTGACAAGGTTGGCGGAACAACCCTGAAATTAGTTCTTAACTTTGGCATGAAGGTTTTTCACCCATTGCTTATACAGTTATTTCATAGTTTACGGTTTGTACTAAATATTGACCTGGATAAATATATAGGCCTATTTGGAAACCCTTATTAATTTTTTTCATATTAATATTCATTTTAATAGTTGATTCGAAATAATATTCAAAGGATATTATTTTGAGGACGAAAGAATTATTTTTATGTATCTGGCGTCAGAAAAGTAATTAAATTCAATGATTTTTGACGTGACAACGTCTTATAAATCATTTTGCGGGATGCCATGTTAGAAAAAGTGTCCCGTAACGGAAGTAGATTGTGGGGGAGGTAATTAGTAGTGTAGTAGTGGGGGTAAGAGGATTATAGATGCTGAGAGTCATGCAGGCAAAAGTGTCCCGTAACGGAGAAGGTAGTGGTGGGGATGGGTAAGAGTGAGGTGGTGGGGGTAAGAGGATTATAGAGTATACGTTGTCACGGAAATATGTCGCCTCGGCGCGAAGCGCCGAGGCCTACACGGGCACGGTTTTTTTTTTTTTACTTTTCTTTATTTCAGGTATTAGTTAACAATAATTTGTACACACTTCGAATTCACATGTTCATCAACATAATTATATGGTTTAAATCCATAGACTTCCTAATAAAGGGCAGTTACCTTTCTCAATATTAAAAAAACTGTTTTAGCCTATTGCTGTCTTGGCTTAACCAGATTCTATCTGGGGCCTATTTCATGATGAAAGTCAATATTATTAGTTCATAAATAAAGTACACAAACTATAAAATTTATCAGTTTCATTCTTTTCATTTTGCAACGTTATTATTTTACTTTTGATGTCGATCTAATTAAAAAAACAAACATAACTCTAATTTTACTTAAAATATGCTAAAACGCAGTTAGAACATTGCCAGACGCTTGAAGAGCAGAATTGCGTCTAGGTGACCTACTGCTGTTTGCTGACCTTCCTTTGGTCTATAGACGGTCTTGTACGGAACGATTGTAAAAAGGCATAGTTATAAACATTTCTAGAGTTAAAAATGTAACCAAATTAGTAATTTGGTTAGTCATTAACACATCGAAGATAGGATTATTTTCTTGTGTGCATTAGTCAAAGGGGGTTAAGAAGTTAGAATAATTAATATTAGCCAGAAATGATAGTTACAAACTTGTCAAATCAAGTTAGTAGGTAGTGGTTTGTAAGTGGGATTTGTCAGTTTCTTTTTAATGTCTTCCACACTTCAATGGCAGTGTATTGCCTGATATAAATTTTAACTGTCAGATGAATATTTAATTTCTGGATCTGCACACGTGACTACTGGTCATTCTTCGCTCTTAGAAGCGTAATAATAATTTATTCAAATTAGACACATGAGTCTATCATTCTAATAATAAAGAAGAGACCTTAGTCTTGTGGAATTGAGTTTAGGTATGGGGGAGAGTGAAGTGCTAAACAAGGAATACTGCATCAGATTTTACAGTAATAAATTGAGGGTTTCCTGAAAAATTATTAAAATTAAAGTATATTAATTAAATTTATTAACTTAATTTATACTGCCAAAGTGAGATAGATAATTTTATTCTAAACCATGTAGTTTCTGCGATATGGAGTAGATAAAAAGTAGTTTAGTGAAATCA
Source organism: Halyomorpha halys (assembly GCF_000696795.3). Classification (NCBI taxonomy): domain Eukaryota; kingdom Metazoa; phylum Arthropoda; class Insecta; order Hemiptera; family Pentatomidae; genus Halyomorpha; species Halyomorpha halys. The sequence continues at coordinate 779,005 of NW_027116348.1, read as the reverse complement.
GATACCTAAACCATAATTTGATTAAGACTAATCCATATCTCACAAAATATATGATTGTATTAAAAGTTGAATAAAATGACGTAGAAAAAAAATAATATAACAACTTTAGTAGTAAATTTAATATACTTCAACTTCGTTAGGAAAAAATGTTTGACCAAACCATAGTTTGAGATATAAACGAAAAGCTGATGAAGTATGCACTTTTTATTCCTTCTGCTCCTCCCCACAAGACGCACAGATACGTGGGAATTAGTACATGATATAATACATAAAATGTATTATGTATGTATAGATAAATGTTCTTATTCTTATTGAGGGGTTCGAAAAAAAATGGAAACTTTGAACTTTTTTTTTATTTTATATTTCTTAAATTAAAATAGTTTTAAAAGACAAATAAAATGTTTATCATGGTGTTGTATACATAGTGTTATACATAATGGTGATCGATCCAAGGAAGACTTTTACTCAGTAGTTCTATAGAGTTCATAGACATCTTATCTAAGCATATTCTATGCTTTATGTCAATAAGTATTTATGGGAGGATCACACCTTGCCTATGATTTATGATATGACTGAAACAATAAACATCAATGAAATTCTGTAGAGCTTTGATCCAGACTTACTTTATATGCATCCGATTCTAAGCCCCGGCCTAGATTCGTTTTGACAGATTCGATTAATGTATTGCACCCAAAAATGTATTCAATAGATTTCCTTCAGAATTAGTAATGGATCATCTCCTTTTCATCCTCCCGTCAGTGTTGTGTCCTTGTTCTAGATTAAAATTGCGAGGTGAATATCACGATAAAATGATTGGTTTACTATTGTGAAAATATTTATAACTTTCGTAAATCTATCTAAAATTGCACTATCCTCAGAATATTTCGGGCATTGAGTAGGTTTTTTTTATTCGTACTCTTTATACAATTTTTTATGGCAGTAAAAATGTCTCCCTAATGGCAATAGTATTAGGTTAGTGTATATTAAATGATGGATTTTTTTTACATGCAAACATTTCTCTTCCAGTTCTCGTTATGGTTTTGTTTTGTGTATAACCTCGTTTATACTCGTTAGAGTCACATTTCAACAGGGGTGATTTTCTCATAAGTGCTCCTTTTTGCTAGTTTTGAAAAATCTCAGTCTTGTGATTTTTCACTACAAAACGAACCGCCAGGAAAACCCAAAACGACCGTGACGGTCGCATACATGGCACAGAACAATTGTAAATTTAAATGAATTGAAATATGAAGTTTTGCAGCAGCGACTGGAACATATTTTAATTAAATCAAAAAAGATTCTGAAAAAAGATATATACTTTTATATATTCACTTAAAAATCCGACATTTCATATGCAGCAATAAAATATTTCTGACATCAGCTCCCAAAATGAATAAATATTAAAATATCAAATCATTGTTCCCATTAGTTGCGAGCCCCAACAATCTTGTTTTTAATACAGATTGTATGGTGTTTTCTCTCCGTTATAAATAAGTAATTCAGTATCTTTTATTTAGATTCGAATAAACCAACATCTATTATATTAAAATTATACCTTTTGTTAACTTCATAGTATAGGGAAACAGAGCAGAACCTCGGAGATATTTACTTGTCGTTATCGACCGTAATTATGTTGTGATTTCTACTCAATAATTATTGGACACCATTGATGACAAATTGCTGAACTATTTGTTATGCAGTTAGTCCGTTAATATCCTTCTTATCAATTCGGGATCCAGTCTCAGATTAAGGTTTGGCGATCAATATGATGTCGATGTCTGCCGCTGCTTGTAGAGGTTAGTTTCTATGTTCAAATCTGTGTTTATGTGTGCGTGTGTTTGTTCGTGCGTTCATTCGTTCATGCGAGCGTGCGTGTGTGTGCGTTCAGTTTCAAATTACTTTTTCGATAAACATCAATTGCTTATCTTTATTAAATTCAAGTTTATATTAACTTTTTTTCCGAATTCTGATTTCTAAAATTTTATTCAACTCACTTTATAAGATGTGGGTATGTGTGCGTGCGTTTGTTCGTGCGTTCATTCGTTCGTGCGAGCGTGCGTGTGGGTGTGTTCTATGTTTCAAATTACTTTTTCGATAAACATCAATTGCTTATCTTTATTACATTCAAGTTTATATTAACTTTTTTCCGAATTATGATTTCTAAAATTTTATTCTTCTCACTTTATAAGAAATATTTCTTGAACATGAGTACATATTATCAGACCTTAGCTAATGCGACAAATCTGCAAATTTCGGATAATATTGAACTTGAATTATAAATCAATGGACCATTATATGAATACAATTAGTAAGGCAATACCTTAAAAAGTTAGGCATTTTTCTCAGTATGAAGAGATTTAGAATACTACGTTAAGATGTGACAAAATCCGAGAAAATACGCCACTTAGGCTTTGAACCGAACATATAATATAGTTGAATATATACTCTATAATATAGTTGTATATATAGAGTTTATAGAGAATAATCTGTAAGGATCCAATATTTTATAATCTTGGCTTTAGTGGACCACTTCTGAAATCTGATAACAAGATTTTAGAGACCTTGATTTTTTTTTTTAATTAATTTTTGTTTATTGAATGTAGGGTGTTTTTTTTAAGCCCGATAGAACTTGAAATTGTAAAAAATAACACAAAAAATTAAATTGTAATCAAAATTTTTTTTTTTATTCGAAAGATCAATACGTGACATTAACATTTGAAAATGATTTCGGGCATATGGGCCCGCGGCTGTTCTTGACGAAGCGCATTCTGGACGTCCAATTTTGGGCCACTTTTTCGAGCACTGCTGGCCGTATGTCACGAATAACACGAACAATGCTGGCCTCCAAAGCGTCAATTGTTGCTGGTTTATCAGCATAAACCAGTGACTTCACGTAGCCCCACAGGAAATAATCGAGAGGTGTCAAATCGCACGACCATATGCGGCAATTTTGCTTATTAACAAACCCGTTAAGCCAAAAATGCGCCTCATCGCTGAACACAATTTTACAGAATGCACTTCGTCAAGAACAGCCGCGGTGCCCATATGCCCAAAATCATTTTCAAATGTTAATGTCACGTATTGATCTTTCGAATAAAAAAAAAAAATTTTGATTACAATTTAATTTTTTGTGTTATTTTTTACAATTTCAAGTTCTATCGGCCTTAAAAAAAAAACCTATAAAAACCTCAAGGTATCAAACAAATAGTGAAGTAAAATTGCCTCGATTTATGTTTATAGTGTTGTGTACACCGCTTCGTACGTCGTAGAAAACTGATTGAAATCTTTCTTCATTAATTCTAACCGCTCGGGGAGGTTGTACCAATAACTATTGGTTCTGAGAATTGTCACGTTCACTTACTAATTTTTTTTTTTTTTTCTGACCTCCTAGAAAAAATTAAAACAATTAATTAAATATATACAAAGAAATAAATGTATATATACAGGTAAGTAAGATCTTGGATTGCCAGTGTGGCATTATAAGATAAGCTGCCGGGTCCGCTGAAGGCGGTGTCATCGATGATGGCATGAGTCTGCCGTGAGCGACCTCTGGTCTCCCTTCAAAACGAATAAATCTCACTTACTAATTTAATAATCAATCAATTTATTATGTATTGTGAAACACCTCATTGCACGAGAGTAAACTGTAGTTCCATATAACTTGATCAAGTGGCGCAGAAAACTAGTGTACAATTATACACAGGGGAAAAGAACTTAAAATAAAATTTGTGCTAAAGAACTTTAAGTTTTCTTCAAATATTTCATAACCTGTCGTCTTGATATGAAAAATTGTTAGTCTGAAACCGAGAAACTGAAGAAGTTTTTGTTAAATAAGGTTTTATTTAGCAGAGGGTTCACTTTTTTTCCGAATTTTGGACGTTAATGACTTAATTAAATATACTTGGCTATGGACTCATTATGTACATGAAAAAGGCATGTATGATTCAAATTAACGCGGGTTAGACCGTGGGGCATAGCTAGTAGTAAAGTAAGCATTTTTACATCATGAGAGATTGTTGACCGTGGATGACTTATACAAGGAGAATTAATTAATTCGGAGTTTGCCCGTTCTCGGCGCAGAATACCACTTGCCGGTTAGATTTCAAGCTAACAGATTCGTTTTATTCTCTTTTTTCCCCCTATTTTTACTTTACTACCCCTTCTTTTCTCAATTTTCTTTACCCACGTTATTAGTTATGTTCACCATACATTATTATTGTTCTATTCATTTTTTTGTTAAACTTTACTTATATTTTGCCTCTTTATCAATTATTATGGTTACATATATTTTCTTTTTCTCAATTTTATTATTCTTTCCATATTTTAATGTTTAAATTGTTAATAACTAATATATTCATACTTCTTTGTATTATATAACTTCATTTTTATTTGATTTCCTTAATTATGTTATTTTACCTACTTAATTCAATTACCTATGTACACATTTTATTTTCCACTTCTCTCATCACTTCATTTTATTAATTCCATTATGTAAAATTATTCACTTTATGCCAGTATATTTTCTTTTTTGTTTTCTATACTCATTGGTTGTTATCTTTTTCTGTTCTTAGCCCAAATGAAGGCTAGAAACTCTTTAAAAAGTTTAGAAACGATTAAATAAGTTACATCAACTTATTTGTGTTTTATTTTGACCGCACCCCCAACCATCTTCTCCTCGTATAAGCATTTTTACGTATAAAAAAGTATTCTTAGAATTTTTTTTTTCTGTCTGTGAATATATGGCATTGAAACCAAACGCACTTTTATCAGCTATGATACAAAGTGAGACAATCGAAGTATATAATTAATTCAAAATAAATATTTTTTTTTTGTAGTTTTTTAAAGACATCCATTGTAGTTATATACAGACCCAGAGTGGGAGCGTCAAGATACATTTTTCTGAGACGCCATGAAATAAATATTAACTGCACCTGCAACTTTCTATAAAGTACACTCTGAGACCACTAAACCAACATACTCGGACATAAAGATGACTAATTGTTCAAGTGATAAATAAGGCTGTTTTTTCAGTGAACGTAAATATAAAAAAAAATTCTAATCGGAAAGTGACATTTTATCTTTCGAGAAAAACGAAGATCTCCAAAAAAATCGTCTACGCTTCTATCTGTTACCGATGATAGCTTAAACCAGGGTTATTATACCAAGCTTGTCTATTCTAATGTCTAAGATAGCTTGCCTGCCTTTTCAAATCATCCATAACATACCTAATTATACTGAGACTCTATTGTCTTACCGCACCATTAACCCATTAGAAATTATTACTTTGTCTATAGTAAATCTATATTTAGATGTTTACGTTTCTATAAGCATAATCAGTAACGCAGTTGTGATATATTGAATTTAGAACATTGTATCAATTACATAGATGAGTTTAAGCATCTACATTTTACAATGCGAAAGAAATCACAAAATGTGTTTGATATATCGCTACCCACTCTTTATCAAATGTATATTTATGAACATAATTTAAAAAAATATATACCCTCAGAATCAAAAATTTTCATCCGCACAAATCCCCAACTCTCCTCAAATTTCAAAATCCTCAAATTGAAAATTTGATCCAAATTTATGTTTACCTAGGAAAATACAAATGACTGAACCCCTAATCCCTCATGGTTTGTTGCTGCATAGATTTTCATTTTTCTATTTCTAGGAAAATACGTTTACGCATGTGTAAGCGAAAATAATCGACGGAATTGGATAAATACAAAAATGGTACTATTTAGATACCAAAACAAACAAACCTTGAAAAATTTTTAAAATTTGGATCAGCAGTTCGCTGAAATATGGCCAAATACAAACTTGATTGGCATAAAAACAGACATGGAACCAAATTCGTTCTTTGATGTTTTGAACTAAAAATGCGAGTGGAAATTTTCAATTCTTAAGATGTAAATGATCAAAGTACACGAATTATTATTTGATTTATCATAAATTATCCACACTACCGAAGCTAGGGAACTTTTTAATTCATATGGGAATTGTACAACATTTATATCTTCAATTTCAAAAATGTTTACCCACCTTTTGTAATTAGACCCAACTTGGGAACGAACTAATGCGCAAATCTACCGTAACACACCTTCATTTCAAAATACTCAACTCTATTTATTTCGGCTGTTTATTTAAATATTGGAAAGAAGTTTGGTGATAACAAAGTCCAGTAGAAATTTCATCAAATGTGCCTTTCGCTTACTTAAATGAAAAACTAATTTCCTGGATCTATGTTTTAACCACGACTAGTCCCATACATTTTATTTTCAAACGAAAAATAATGAAACTAAAAATATTATCAATTGCAGACCTGATAAAAATTTACATAATGTGAATAATTTCCAGGAAAAAAAACTTTAAAAAAAGCAAATAAGTATGTACAAAAGAAATGAAAGAAAATTTATAATTTATACTGACCTACGTACACGGCGTATTTATATTGGTTTTAATATTCAAAAAATAAATCATAAATTAAATTTATATCCATATAAATATCCCTTGGTTCATTTGAGAGTTCTTAGCAGTTCTGTTCATTTTTCAAAACTTCGTCAACAACGTTTTTGACCTTCGAACAGCTACATCTAATTTGACACACCTTTATTATTCATGATTCTCAGTTCTCTTCTCATCTCTTTTTTTTTATGCTTTATTTATCTTCCACCCAATGTTATGCATTTAGTGATTCTGAAAATTATGAGTTCGTTATTATGAGAATTTTGATTATTTATAATTTTAAAAAATATAGAAATATTAAAGTAAACCATAGTTCTGCAATAAATAACTATTTTACTGACAAAAAGCAAATATTATAATGCGGCTTTGGTATTGGATATTAAATATTGAAGTTCTTGTAATTGCATTAGAATGACCAAGTTTTAGTCATCAAGTTTCTTAGTTATTGCATGGTTGAACTCATTCAAATAATAATAAAAAATACAGTTTTGGCACATTTTTCAACTTTCAAAATTAACTTTAAAATTTTCAGTTTTAAATGAAATAAATTGAATGATTTACAAATTTCTTTACGATATCAACGTGAATATTCGAGTTTAAAAACAAAAATATTAGCAATTTGAAATTACACTGAAAATTTGTAAATTGTGAGTCTGGATCATTTTCAGCCAGTCATTGGAAAAGAATAAGAAATATTCCACTCTTCTTTGGAGGGTATATTTTATCTCCAAAATAGATTTATGAGTATTAAATAAAACATTTATTTTTTTTTATTATCTTTATTGAAATTTACGATTGTACATAATTATACATTTAGTGAATTTGATTTGTTATTATGGACTGATAAAGGCGTGTAGAGAAACTACCGATTGGTAGCACTCTAATCAAGTTTTTACATTATCAGGTCTCGTGGCCATCTTCTTTTCAGAAGCCTCGGAGGATTGTCAGTAATGGAAGAGGAAACAAGTTTAGAAACTAGCGGGTTTGGATGGTTAGGGAGTTTATAATGGAAGGAATGATATCTGGCTCAGGGTAAATCGGTTACATAAGGAAAATAAAGATCTTTAGGTATAATTTTATTTGTTACAAAGTAAGGAGCACTGAGGATTTTACTAAGGATTATACAGGATTAATTGATATACACGATATTCGAAATTGATAAAGCCAAGGAGCTTGGGACTGCGATCTGAATACATTAAGCAGATTAATTTTAGTTAACTTTAATAAAATAAAATGACTTTACTTATTGTTATTCTAAACGATTTTGTTTTTGAATTTTTTTTAGTTAACTCCACCTTGGGAGACTGCGTCGGGAAGGAAGACGAGACCTCAGATTTTCCTGAAGATTTGTTTACTCTCGATCAGAGGAGAAACGGTGCCATCATTCTTCACATCCTTTGCGGCATCTACTGCTTCGTTATTATAGCCTACGTCTGCAATGACTACTTTTTACCATCTATGGACTGCATTTGTCAGGGTAAGACGAGAAAAGATATACTCTTTTATAGATAGTTTTAACTCTCAATAAAGTGAAACTTAGGCATAGGGAGTAAGAGCCACAAAAACTCCTCTATTATAACTCCCCGAGGGTCATGCTAGTTCCTACCATGTCTCTAAGGCCAAGGTAGCAATCCAATCATCTGATCAAAATTATTATAAAATTTTAGAAGACTATGTCAAAATGTGGGCTGGAGATGGTATTCGTATGCCGCAGTAGGATACCTCTGTACTAAAAGGAAACCCTCCTAAAGCTGCTTTATACCCAAAATATCATTTTTATAATTCTGTAACTAGCAGAATCGCAAACTAGGCGACGATGTTAAAGTTCGCTTAGGATCAATAATACGATAGATAAATACGACAGATAAATATATCTGTTTTGTGTCTTACACATGAATAGGTATTTGAATGCTTGAGCGTTGCTATTTACCTTTGCAGGAAACACACAACGGTTTCCTAGCGATGTGTCTTATTGGAATGAGGGTTAGACAAATGTTAAGTTCTAGCTAGAACCTTCCACGGTCTTTCCTCGGGTATTCTTGAGCGTGTATAGACATTGGAAGACACTACTAATAAAAGAGCTCGGTCGAAAAAAAGTCAGTGATTTCACCTCAATTTTTCATTATATTAATGAAAACTACGTATTCATACTAGTTAAAATTCATGAGTCTGCCAAGTATAGTTTGGGGAATAAAAAATAGTAGCTGTTTCAGAATGTAAACAAAATCATGAAAGCTAATACCCCTACGAAGATAAACGTCATTAATTACTTTATAGCACATTAAACTAGCTTTAATTTCAGTGCTAAAGATTGTACGTCTCATAGTTCTTGTGATTTCCCACAATAAATTCACAAAGTACTGATTTTCCTTATATATCTCATGAAACGCTGTTGTTTTTTTTTAAACCATATTTATCATCAAATCATGTTTTAGCAAACTCACTCTACTTTAAATGATGTTCTATTAGGTTTCTAGTGTTGTAGGCAGTTTCAAAGATATGGAGCTCAGATTAAAAAATCAATTTTGTTTAACGTTTAAAACTTGCCACCTTTTAAACACGATATATCATGACATATATACAAAAAAAACAGTTATTATTATTAAATTTATTTATTGATATTTACAACTTTACATAAAATACATCAAGTAAAAAAAAAACAGCAGTTCGTGAATTTATTGTGAGACATCTATATCTCAGGAATCATGAGACGTTCATATGTCTCTTTTGTTTATCTTCGTAGGGGTAATTAACTTTCATGATTTTGTTTAAATTTTGAAACAGTGGCTGTTTCAAAATGTAAACAATTATACATAGTTTTCATTAAAGTAATGAAAAACTGGGGTAGAATAACTAACTTTCGGCACTTGTACTATGACATTTTGATCAGAGAGTTGTCGTTACTCTTAATATTCACAAACAAAATCTCTTTCCATAACTTCTTTTCAAAACAGTTTTTACACTTTTACAGATCGTTACCTCAAATTAATACTAACAACAATACGATTTGTAAGTTAAGACGAACTAATAATACGATACAACACATCTATTAATAGTTCAACAAGGTACCCTCAGGCACAAAGTCATTATGCGATATTCATTACTTAAAAATTTGATCATAGTAACATCATATAACTTATTTAGCTTGGCCAAAACGGTATAAAACCATTAATAAATTTGTTAGTGAGGTAAAATTAAAACGTTTCAGCAACGAGAATTGACCTAAGTTGATTTAATAAAAAAAAAAAAAAAATAGAAAATGAAATTGTTTAGGAATCCTGTATGCTTTTTTTTTGTTTTTTTTACAATGTTGTTTTTATGTAGATAAGTTTATATTTATCAAAAATCGTTACCAAAACATTTAAATATGGACATTATTTGTTGTTTTAAACGGATACGTTGAAAGTACTACACTCATTAAATTATTTATGATTTATTTATTTGGAAAATTACTGAACGAAAATAGGCAATGCATTCCTGAAATATTTTATTACTTAAATAAAATTTTAAAAAAATATGAATATAACCAAATTTTTATTTTTTTTTATTATTATAATAATTAATATTGTGATAGTAATTTATTTTACTATTATCGAATATTTTTTTGTATTTTAAGAATTACTGTTATATCAGCTGCTATCATCTAAAATGAAGAATAATATTGTTAAAAACATATTGGAGTTTGCAGGTTATTATGCATAAGCAAACACCATCATTGCTGCAGATTGCATTAAACATAAATAACAAAGAAAAAATTAATAAAAAAAAAATATCGAAAAAACTTATCAAATTTTGTGGAAATTGGTCACATTATTTAAACTGATATAAGAAATATAAAATTGAATTGAGGAAGTATTTCGAATTTCGGGTTTATCCCAGTGCAAATTCATTTTTATCAAATTATAATACTTGTGTTATTTACCGCATACTAATTCCAGTCTCACTAAATTACTTCTTCCTTTTTTAGTAAAACATTTTACATATTGCCTTCTTTTCAAAAACTGGCGGCTGAGAAGAATTTAGTATGAGCTACTGTAGAGTAATAGTTCCACCATGGCCATCTATTAGCATATTGTAATATTGATTGAATTAGGATCTTCCAGTATAATAAGTTGATCAGTTGAATATTGATGTTTGAGATTTATGAATGTACCTATTTTTTATTTGTTTTATGCACGTTTGTCGTCCAGTATGAATCGGTTTAGTTAAAAAAAAAATCGAAATTATCGATAAACACATGATTTTCGTGGCCTTAAAAATTATAGGACATAATAGTGTATACATAATTGCATGGTAGTGATGGCTGTACCCTGAAACAGATGTACCTAAAACACTTTTCGTGGAAAAAATTTAAAATTTCATTAAAAAAAACCTCGTAGTCAAAGGTCAATATTGCTATTTTTATGGAACAGTAATTTCAAGGAAACTTGCATTTTTATCTTCTTTTTTTACGATAAAAGATCTATTCACTTCAGTTTGTTATTGATTAAGTGGATTTTTTACTATTTAATACACCCAAGTACACTTCAGAGCTTGGTATAGGCCTAATAGCCAAATTGGCGTGACGGCTTCCAACAAGCACATCGGAAGTTCGAGACAGAAGTTTAATACATTATGTTCGAACTACCTCCACCGTGTGCTATATTTACAATGGATAGGCATTAGCCATTGGCATTTGCCAATCGACATTTCTGGCAATTTTAACTTAGATAACAAAATCATAAGTACTAATTTTTCTGCTGTTTATATTCTATATTTTTTCCTTAAAAATTTCCGTTCATTGTATGTATTTCAAACCTTCAGGAGAGCATAAATAGTTGTTCGTACGTACATCAGTACCTGTTTGTACTACATTGCACAAACAAAAAAAAAATTTTAAACAAAAAACAATGTCATAAACAGGTAATTTTCAAGCTAATACAAATTTGAATGTTAGAAGATACCCTAAATTTTATTTTGAATCATAAATTTTAGTATTTAGTATACAGTAAAATAAATTAGGTAATAAAGATGACATTTAAGGCTGGAAATGCTTGATATTTTTACTAAGGGAAGAACAACAACTTAAGGTTTTAGCAAATAAAGTAGAGCGTAATATATTCGGACAGCAGAAGGACTAGTTAACCAACCTAATGAAGTGAACTACATTCGATAAATATAATTTAGATTACAGCGAATCAGATGAGGTTGTATTGTAAGGCTGTAGGACTTCATAAGCAACTTATCTTTAAACTTTATATTTATCTTTAAACTTTATATTTTATTTTATATTTATCTTTAAACTGATCCCTGAAACGCCCGAAGGGTCGACCGAAACGGAGGTGAGAGGTTTACGTCAGTACTGATTTAGCAGTTTGGGTCATTGGGCAGATGTATGAGTGATTTATGATATCACAATCGAACATTTGGGTTTTAATTTGTTAAAATTTATTATAATTCATTATAATGATAAAAAAAATTAAATGAGAATTTTTAAAGCGATGTTCATTGGAGAGAAGGACCGAGTAAATTTGATGACTGCAGTTGTTTAATTTAAGTTTTTAAAAATTATTTTCATGTGATGAAAAATAAGTTCAATAATCTATGAATGACTAGTGAACTTTTAACTAAAATTCACAATAATTTTAAAAATAATTAAAACTAATTATTATGTTAAAAATGATTAACAAATTATTTATAATTAATAAACCTAATTTTTTTATTTTTTTTTTAAATTTTATGACTTAATATAAAGAAGATATACTTTCTCCACCTCGTCATCAACTGGTGGTATGCTACCATGAAAACCCCCTCCCCAATTACTGAGGACTAACTTGCTAAATAAATATATAGTTTACCATTGGTGAAGATTGCCTTGATTTTGACACTGCAGATCATAAAGATATAGATAAAATCCAAGGTAGACCCTGGTAATGTTTTGATAGATTAATCTATTTACAAGGTGAATCACTAATATTAAATGATGTAAAAATGATCTAAGAAATATATTCCAAAAAGTTCGTGAAATGAATAATGTTAACTTTAGTAATGATTTACTTTTTTAATGTAACATAATAATAAAAGTATTTAAATTTTCAAAGATATTCATACTGAATACAAATACTAATACATTCACAAAAGCTCAGAAGATTCATATCCCAGCTTCATAGTTTCGTTACTATGAATATAAATCCTGTATGTTGTACGTTCTTAAATTGCTGAGGCAACGACAGTTCATCATATCAGCCAAAATGATAATATTTTTGGTTGCAGATCTGTGAAATTGAATAAGTTGTCAAGGCCGTGATATAGTTAAAGAGGAATAACTTTGAATTTAGAAACGTTTGTGTAACTGTGGTCAACAATACCTTTAAAAAAACAAATTCATAAAATTTAATGATTCCTTTGAAAACAGAAGAATGTTGTGAATTTTCTCATATACATAATTAATGACTCTGTTTTTGTTTATAAATTTGAAAACAAGAATTTACAAGGCTATTTTACTCCACAATGTTGTCTACGGATGTGAAAGGTGGCAACCAATTTTAAGAGAAAAACAAAACCTTAATTGGGTTTCCACAAAAATAAAAATGCACTTATATATTTAAGAAAATATAAGGCCCAGAAAATAACGGGTTATTGAGTGTTTTCAGAATTCCATGTTGTCCTGGATGATGAGGCCCAGTCGTTGATCCGTTGAAAGAACCACCAGGATGGTAGGTAATCAACGCTGATACTCAAGGACCTTACAGAACAAAATTGATGGTACTATAATATCATCTTTGTTCGCACTGGCATTCAACCTCCGGGTTTGCATATTTTTATTATTATATGTTATTGAATGAGATCGAATCAAATAATTGGTAATAATTTATAGATGCCCTGTATAATAAGGATAATATCCTTATTATACTTGATTATATGGGTGAGAATATTTTGAATGTCTATTTCTTGTCTGCGGGTTTTTACGTTTATTTGAAAGAAAAAGTCACATTTCTTTGAGAAAAAAATAATGCAGTTATGTGCTAAATTGAATGGTTTTTGATTCAATAAAAACGAATTGACTTTTTAAAAAAAAAAAAAAAAATTGAAAACTCACGAATGTTACTACCACCAGACTGGCTATTTGCTATCTTTCAACGCTTTTGGAATAAAGAAAAAGTAAATGTGTCAACTTTGAAATTTGGTATAACATGTTCGGAAGTCCTGCACGTTAATTGGAAACGGTTATATAGACCTAGAATACCTACGTAAAGTGATAGAGGGTGGTGTCTGACACAAAACATGTTCCTAATTTCTATCTCTTCTCTCTAATTTGTCAAGTCAGGAATGATAAATAGGACTGCAATATTCGTTTACGCATGCATAAAGGAAAGAAATTGACGGAATGTGATAAACCAATATGTGACAGACTAAGTGCCAAATCGTACATTCCCTGGAAATTTATTTAAAATCATATTAAAGATTCCACCTATTATACCCGAACTCAAATTTGAAAACTTTTAATTCTGAAGAAATATTTTGGTTTTTTATTTAGAGAATGTACAAAAAGTATTTCCAACTTCGTTAGTAAGAAAGCAATAAAAAAAAAATTTATTTTACAAAAAATTTTAAAGTCACTAAGTTAAAATTCGTAGTCAACATTCTAAAAATAATAAATAACCAAATCATCAGAATTACTGGAAACAGATTTTCTCCGAACATCCCTTCTTGATCCTTATCTCACTAGACTCCATTAGTTATTAGACTGAGAGTGGATGTTCCTAAAGGATGTGCCGATAAAAAAAAAAAAAATGAGGTTATTCTATGCTGGTACACGATTCTCATGCAATAGGGAAAAAATCGAAAATAAAACTCATTTTTTGTATTTTGAAAAATTATTTCCAGGAAAAATCCAAGGTCCTAAAATTCCATAATCAGCCTCCAAAATAACATTAATGAGCAATTTTTTAGAATTTCTCCAAAACCTTTTATTGTAATTTAATTAAAACAACAATTTACCATAATTTTAAATTAAATAAAAGCAAAACAGAAAATTGAAAATACTTGGATGGTTATGAAATTCTATTTCTACATTAAACATTTTATTTCACTGCAATTTGTTTTATTTATAACAAGAAATACTGAAAATTGTTATAAATAAAAAATTCCCTAAAAAACAACAGGTCAATAGTAATAAGACTTCAGATTTTTAAATTACTCTATCTACATAGAGTTAGTTAAATATATATATATATATATATATACATATTTTTTTTCGGAATGAATAGGTGTATTACATAAAATATCTGATCCTTGAGATTGAATTACTCGACAATGAAATATACTGCACACGAGATATACATTATTTATACATTGTATAAGGATAAACTCGAAAAACAAAGCCATATGTCTGTCAAATACCTGTGAATAAATATCCAGTAAGAGATTCGTCATCATTTACTTAAGCATTTTCAGGAGAGAATAAGACAAGATGTGTTAAATGCAGACCAAAGATGGCTCGTCTGAAGTCAACTGAGAATATCTTCATATAGGTTCTAACGTAACAACCAATAAAAAAAAAAATCATTCTTTGGTTTTCCTTCACACAGAAGACCTGATGATAGCTCACAATGAATATTTTAATTACTATTTGATTTATTTATTTCCTTCTATAGAAAAAAAAAAATTGTTTTTTCTCGTATGTATAATTCAGATGATATTATAGGGGATGAAGTATTCAATTCAAGTAGCCTAGATCCAGATATTTTACTACTTTTTATTACTAATATTAATTAGTTTTTATCAATTTCGAAATTTTCTCTCTTGGCAATGCTTATTATACTCAAGTATTTTAATATAATTAAGTTTTTGCTTTGAATGTGAAGCCCTTTGTAAATGTGTTTTGTTATTATAATAATTTAATTTAATTATAATAAATTTAATTGGTCCTTTTATGACTTACAAACGATTTCATACTGGAGAAGAAATAAGGTCGTGGTCATGAAAAACAAATGTTAGTTTCAACTATTTATTAATGGCTAACGTTTCAACCCACAATCCAGGTCTTTATCAGAGCTAAAATAAAAAAAAACAGAGCAGGTAAATCTAATGTAAGAGTGTGAAAGTAACATGTAAATAAAACAAACATATACAATATATAACATAATCTTTGAAGTATGAAAATACATCTCTATAAAGAAACTAACATAAAACATAAATCAAATATAAGAAGTAATAAATAAAATTAAAATTAAAATTAGTAAATAATAGGAATTCAATAAATAACGAAGTTACAGATGAATACCAAAAAGATATATTAACTAACATAGTTGTAATGAACTGATAAAAAAGAATATATATCACCAAACAGATATATTAATTAACAAAAAAGATCCATTAACTGATATAGTAATTAATAATGATTAATTAATATTATTGTAGAAGTAGTAATTATATACTAAAAAATAACAAGTATTCATGGTATACTTTTAAATCAGCTTTTGCTTCTCTGTATTTTTTTATCATAGCCCAGATGAAGACCTGCAGTATGATTCGAAACGTTGGTTATTGAAAAATATTTGTAAACTATTACTTGTTTTTCGGGACCGTAAATCTATATAAAATATTTATCATCTATATATAATATTATCATGGAATGTTTTGTCAACTATTTTTTATTAATGACTACAGAGACAACAGTAGTTTCATCATGATGGTTCAAATACCACATATAATTTTTTTCTTGCGCACTTAGTCGAATAGAACATTAATCACTCGTGGCCTTGAAGCATCAGATGAGGATTCTCGACAATATGATTTCACAAAAGGCGATCCAATGAAGACAGGGAAACATTCAATTGTGGTGTAGTCCACCTGTGTAAACACGAGTTCTTCATCAGTCAGCTCTACCGTGTTCACTGAAACATTCAAAGAGCTAAAATGCACATGTAATTATAAAATGTATATGTATATATCGCTGCTTTAATAGTGGTATATATGACAAAAAAAATTTTTGGTTTTGAATTAACTTCTAAGGATTCTTCCATATACTGGGGTTAGTTTCTCAACCAGTAGTTGTGTTGTAAACAATTAACTCCAGTCTCTGGTATAAGTTACGGGATTTATGACAAACCGTTTGTTTTTATTTTTCGGCAGACACACAAAATGAGCAACAGTATCAGTCACTCCAGTAGTACAATATCACTATTAATACAGATGAAACAAATATGGGTCCTTTTAAGCAAGTAAAATAAATTTAGAAATTTTGTTTAATTATTTAGCGTTGGCTTGTATTGAAGACTGATACAGTATTTGTTACCGAAATTATAAATACTAATTACTACTGTTTATAACTTAAGTGTTCAATAATTATATCTGCTTGATAATTTTTATTGTTTTTTAACAGACGTGGATCAACCTTGAGGTTAAAATAAAAACTCGTCAAGCTATTTTTATCTTAAATAAAACGGAAATATTAAAGCTTATTAAGTTTCTAAAAATAAATAATGTTTCATGAAAACCGTTAAAATTTTTAAATGTTTTATGAAAACTATGGATTCAATACATAAACTAAGCCGTAGACTGAATTGTTTTTCTTTCTCTTCTGAAGTCATTTCGCAAGCACCTTTAAGTTACTATACATATTACAAAATTCTACAAAAGGTCTTCAATAGGACCTAAACAAAAAATAAAAAACGAACATTTTTTTAGTTGTTTTACTACTAAAGTAATTCAATTGCGTAAAATTACATATTGTTGCTTTGCTAAAAAAAAAAAGAGAAAATAATTTTAAAAAATAGAAATGATTTTTTTTATCATTTGAATCGGCCGTGATTTTGTATTCCCCATACTATGCTTCTCAGAGTCATGTATTTTGACTCTCAATTGTACATAATTTTGTTTAAAGTAATTAAATCTTTAGGTAAAATAACTTGTTTTTTTTAATTTGACTTGGACTACTTCATATTTTCTTTAAACTACTCTGAAAAAAAATTTCATGAAAAATTTCAGATTTTACTGTGTTGAAAATATATAACCTGCTTTGGCCATTTTCTTACATTCTCCGTCCTTTCTAGATAAGTACAACATTATATAAAGCTTAAAAAATAATTAATGTAATAATAAACTTGTTAAATAACGATTATTTACCCTTAAAAAAATTATAAAATAGTTAAGATGTACAAAAAAAAACAAGATTTCGTGACGAGGATCATATTATCCTTCAGTGATCACGACCATTCCTACAAACTAATAATTATTTTAGTAATTTCAATCTGCATTCCTCTTGTACCAGGAAATAGTTTTGATTTCTGGCTATCATTCTAGTGTCAGCTCTTTTTTTTTTTAAATTATTACTTTACAAAAAGAGGTTCAAGCGTTTTATTCCTCAAAAATATATTAGGCCAGCATATTTTTCCTTCTTAGAACCTTAGAAGAAAAATAGAAAACAAGCCAAGCCTTCATCATCCCTCTGATTATAGACCTAGAGCTAAAATTATTTTTGATGGAAGGTCCTCCACATCCTTTGATCCTAACTCTATAAAAAAACAATTAGCCATATATTAGTAGATAGCAAAATTAAAACGGTCTATTAATTGCTTTGTAAGTTTCATTTTTGGGTTCCCCAAGGACGCCTCTGTGACCCGATTTTATGAAGAGTTGAAGGGGCTTTACCCCTCCTTCCGTCGTAAATATTTTCTTCCTTCCTTCCTCTACCAAGTTCCAATCCAACCCCGCCTTCCATCGCACATCTCTGATATCCTTCAATTTAAATCCTCAGTGCATTCCGGCAATACCCGCTCACGGCCTTCAGACTTACATGTAACTGCCCATCGAGCCACAGCTGTTGGTTGGTAGATCTTTCCCCATTCGTTCCTCTTCCCTATGGAATTCTATTCCCTCCTTCATTCGTAGTTCTAATACCCTTCCAACCTTCAAATCCCGTATGTTCGACCACCTTTTCTCCACCCGATTCCGAAAAATAACAATTAAAAGTTTCAAATAAGATGTGAATAGTAAGTATATATAAGTAGAAACATGTGTATACATATATATATATATATATATATATATATATATATACTCATATAATCAACAATACTCCTTTCGTTTTCCTTTAATTTCATTTATTGGATTATTGCTTAAGATTATGATTAATTTCAGGATTTATTATTTTTCATCATTACCTTTTTGATAATAATAAATAAAAATACTATTGGTTTATATATTTTCTTGTTTTGGTGTTTACGATTTTCGTTTCAACTTGTAAATTTATATATTAGCAGAAACTGTCCCTTTTCATTTGTTATTTTTAGTTTAATTCTATTTGATTTTTACTTTTTTTTTTTTTGAAAAATTTTAGAAATTTTTCTGTTTAGCTATTTCTTTTTCAAATGTATTCCATTATTTAGCAAAAATAAAAGTAGATTATAATGTAATCAATTTACTAGAAATAGATGAACATTATTATATAATAACTTTATTTGTCACAGATCTTAACCTGTCAAAAGATGTCGCCGGAGCAACATTCATGGCCTTTGCTACTTCGGCTCCAGAACTTTTTGTCAACATTATAGGAACATTTTTGACCCAGTCTGATCTTGGGATCGGTACAGTCGTGGGCTCGGCGGTCTTCAACACCTTAGGAGTCGCTGCTTGTGGAGGACTGGCTGCTAGATTGGTGAGTCACTTTATATATGTGACTTAAATAAATCAAGTTAATTCACATAGCTGAATTTAATGACGATATTTGTACACTCGATCAAGGATATCCTTAGTTTGTGTGTTTGCTACTTAATACCAGGCAAGAGCTTATCCGACGATATCGTAGAGTGTATGAGTTACAACCTGTCAGCTTTGCGAAGTCTGCAACGATTGTCTGATCGTAGAATGTATCAGCTGTAGAATGTGTAAATATATGTGGACGGATCTCATCAATAAATATTCTTGATTTGTTTCAAGTTTCTTCCCGCTGTAACGTAATTTATATACTACTTAATATTACATCTCATTTTTAATTTGTATTATTAAACTGCTAACTTCTCCTAATCTTTCTCTCTGCCTTAAATTAATGATCTACAGAAGTGTGCTGAGGCCAGCCCTGCTCTACGGCCATCTCTCCATATAGACTAGATGTATCTGACCAACGGCCAAGAAGCTCCTATAGTTTCAGAGAGGTTTACCGAGACATATAGAGAGACATACTTCACTTCAAAGAGCAATGCCGGTCCACATACATACGACATTTGAACTATTGACAGTGACAGAATATCGAGGAGACATAAAATTTTTGGACAGCCTCCAGTACTGTACGAACCCACCATTTAGAACACTGACACCGCCAGGACTGCCACAAAAGTGGCAGACAAACACAAACAGACTCAGACTCGACTGAGCACAAGTAACTAAATTATTTGAATCAACAAATCTAGTGGGCCCCATCTTCAACAGACTGACACAAAATACAGACCACCCTTTTCAAATGATCATATTTCCTTATCCCCCTCTTATAATGCATTACCAGAATGCAGAAAAAGAGGCTACCTTCTGTCCGTTTTCATTATGACATCAAACCATGGCTTAGAAGAAAAAAAATTGTATTTGTAATTGACTGACAATGTTATAATAATTAATATAATTGTATTTTATTAATTGATACGCTACAACATCATTCTGAAATTATTCCATATTAAGTAAATAATACCCTACATCATGGAAATATCTCGTATGATTTAGTTATTATTTCTTCTTAATTCTCCAACTTTCTTCATAACCTTACTTAACATCCTAATCCTCCTTCTGTATCTAGTTCTGACCATACTTATAAGGCAGCTA
Source organism: Halyomorpha halys (assembly GCF_000696795.3). NCBI lineage: Eukaryota > Metazoa > Arthropoda > Insecta > Hemiptera > Pentatomidae > Halyomorpha > Halyomorpha halys. The sequence goes on along the minus strand of NW_027116348.1, from coordinate 758,746 downwards.
TGCAAGGCCCTGTTGTAAATATGTTATCACAATTCTGTGGCTACACCGACATTTCTCTGTTTCCACTAAATTTCAATACCAGTGCCATTGCTAAGAGAGAAACCTAGAATCCTTATATAAATATGAAACAACGGAACTATATGAAACTAACGGCTAGGCAGGTGCTAGTTGTGAACGGAGATGAACTAATTGCGTGATTACCTAGTAAAAATAATTTATATTATATATTACGGTCATGGAAAGAGGTAATTAAACTTATTAGACTGAACTGTTAAAGAAATACTAAAATTTTTGTCAATGCCATGCAAAAAGAAACCCTAAAAATTGTCCAAGATGTAGTCAGAATGATTTCTGAAGAAAGATGACTTTCTTCACTCTAATTCTATAAATGTACAGAGGATATTGGAGTAATATTTGTGAACAATACTTTTTTGTAGTGCCTAAATTGAATATTATACTAATATAATTACTAATATTTTTCAATCTATCTATTTGTTTATTTGAAAAACTATAAATAATTATGAACAAATTAAATTTCAGGTGATACCATTGGAGGTCTGGCCTTTAGCAAGAGATTGTGGGATTTATATGTTCGTAATTATTGTTCTCACTTTGATCTTGTGGGATGAACAAATCGATTGGTATGAAGCTCTGATCCTTCTGCTTCTCTATGTTGTGTATTGCTTCGCATTATTTTGTCAACAAAGACTTCACAAAGCTGCCAAAAAAATGCTTCGGACAAAAAACTCATTTAACAGCCAAGGTACGTTTATTTGATAAAGTGCCTGTATTTTGAAAAAGTACCTAGTTTTATTAACCGTGTTAATAACTTAAATCCAACCATTATAAGAAACTTTATAACCGTTTAATGTACTTGTTTTTTTCTTAACAGTTTCTACAGTTGCTTTATCCTGCAACAATGATTTGCCAGGAACGTACACCCCATTTCATCACCATGGTGAAGTGATTGGTTGGGAAAAAAGGCCATCAGTTATGGTTAAACCCGATGAGGTATGAATTATTAATTTTTACATTTACATCTTCTTTTTTCATTTCATTTTGAAAATTCACTTAAAATAGATTACCACATCTTCAAAAACAATAGCCAAAAGAGTTTTTGATTTCATCTGCTAGAAATGGTGATTTTCTAGTACATCGTTTTATATTAGAATTTTTTTAATTTCCAACCCATTTCAGTATAACTATACTGGGTGGTGATTCTACACCTTGAGTGGAACAAAAAAAGTCCCCTTGACCCCTGTCCGATTCTTGACCATAAGAGAGAATCTCAGTTTTTTCTGAATATCACGACTCTTCTCCATAAAAATAGCCATATCTCCTGAACTACTGGTTCTACAGAAAAATTGAAACTAATGTCGGAAAGCTCATTAAATTTAATTACATACTACATTCTACATAAAATTCTAATATGGTAATATTGATCGAAATTTTAACAAAATGTAGAAATGCTAAGTACCCAAAACTTACAAAAATAAATTTCTTGCTTGAGCTTTGCAAATCTCACATGAACGTATTTAAAGAACCGGTTAGTGGTTTCCTTTTAATTTGTAAGGAAAGGAAAAAGAGAATAAGAAAAAAAGTGGATGAAGAAGTAAGAGGAGCGGTCGCTAATTTCTTTTCACTAGCTACTTCTTGCTGATACAACCTCAAGTTCCGCTGACTTTCCTTCCCCTACGTTTCTGTTCCTAGCCTTAGAGGTTTTAATGGAAAACCGTTGGTGACTAGGGAAAGATTGTTCTCGCTGTAGTCTTTTCAAACTTTTGGTTTTTATTTGCGATTTAGTTTCATTTGGAAAGCCTTAGTGTTAGTTAACGATGCCTGCGTTTTCGAATGAAGAACTTGCTAATATATATTCATTATATGGATTTTGAAACGATTGTTCCAGAGCAGCGCTGAGAGAATAACAGCGACATTTCCCTAACAGAGGTTCCAAGTCGCGCAATGTTAACCATTCATCGACGTTTAGGTGAACAAGAATCTTTCCATCAAATCTCATGAGAAGGTGAGCATGAAAAGATTCTGTCGTAAACACTGAACAAAAAACGAAAAAAACTCGTTTCCGAAGTATTTTTTTCCTAGTTCGATAAACTCTGAAGTACTAGGCCGCTACAAAAGTCTTTGTGCATAAATTCATTGTTAACTTAAAGTCTCCATTGTAATCTTTATTCATCTCTGATTTAAATAATGTAATAATGTGAAACCAATAATGTGATTAATTCATCATTTTTTATAATAGATATAGTTTTTAATTGCTAGTACATCTCATTTTATTTACACGAAACAACTCCCAGTAAATTTTTTCTATTTATGTTTATTTATTATACTAGAAGAATGTCAAAGAAGTGAAATTCATTGCATATGACTGTTTGGCGTATTTTTGTAGCATTACCGTTGCAGAATACATATACAATTAACAAATTTAAAGGAAACCACAAAAATAAGTATACAATTGGAAAGCTTACTAAAGAGAGAAGTTCTCGTGAAATTTGCAAAGCTGTAACTAAGATAAAAATTTAGCATTTCTTCTTTTTATTAAATTGTCGATTATTTTTACCAAATTAAAATACTAAGTTAAAATTTTTTGTAGCGCGAACGATGTTTTAATTTTGGATTAGAAGCAATAACTCAAGAGATATGGTTATTTTTATAGAGAAGAGTTCTGTTATGGTTGAGAATCATACAGTGGTCAAGAGGACTTTTATATATATTATACATTATTTTATATTTTTTTTTTTTTTATTTTAAATTAATGCATGCAACATCAAGTCATTAATTCCTGTTACAGGTCAAATCTGTTGAAGTAACTGTGGAGGTACGTGCGTGTTCTCCGCCGACACATTTAGCATCCAAAATTTGGTGGATCGTATCCTGGCCTGTTGCAGCGATGCTCTACATTTCACTTCCCGATTGTAGGATTTATAGAAAACTTTACCCAGGGACTTTCCTGATGTCTGTAGTATGGATTGGGGTCGCATCATACATAATCAGTTGGATGATGACAACTATCGGTAAATTTTATGATGGATTCCTTTTTTTTCTGAAATAACTATTTGTGTTAATCATAAAATTTAACAAGCTAAGTTTCATTCCTGTGAGTGCTGTAATGTGAGATCTATGAAGAATACTTACGATCACAGTTGTTATACATTACTGCTTATACATTAATCTTTAACAATCAACAAAAATAACAAAATAAACTAAACTATTAGGGCAGTTTTTTTTCCAATAGTAATTTTATTTCAAGATTTGACTTCATTTCGTTAATAGTTGTATATGAAATTGTTTTAGAGAGCTTGGTATATGTATTCAATTATTTATGTTTTTTTTCCCCAAAAACAAATACACTTCTGTTCGGATTTCAATTATCAATTTTCGGGTCTCTTTTTTAATTATTCATTTATTTTATCTGTTATAATGAGTTTCCGAAAATATAGTACTGTTTTAATTGCTTGGTTTCTTGCAAAATAAACCGATACATAATTTGAACAAAAACTTGATATATTTTCAACATCAATCTTATATAAGGAGACTGTTGTTTGCATTAGAATTATTAGCGACTTTGACCTTGAAAAGAATGGTTACAATATCGACAATAGCTCAGTAATGGAACTTGAAAGAACAGGATCACTTCGATTCCTGGTACATCCCACAATTAATATATCCTATATTTATATATACATACATATATACACTTTGTTATGAAAATCTCTGGTGGTGTTATGAGAATCTCTCTTGTATAAAACATACAATGTTTTATAAATACAATCCTACAAATTATTCTAAATGTTATCTATTTTATACCTTAATGAGAGCACATTGGCCGTGTGCAACACCAGCTCTGAGGATTGATGGAATTGATTCCATCAATAATCATACTCATTCCTAAAACCAATTGTTAATCTTTTGAATGCCGACATATTCGTAATCCAGTTGGGTCATAATTAGGTTGTAAACAACTTTTAAATTACAACCAGAGTTGGATCCAGAAATTGTATTTAGTGTTAGAACGCATAAAAACATCTTTTTGTGGAGCTATATATTTAATTTATAGCCCTATTATTTTGCAGCTAAGGGTAGCGAATACATGAATCCTACTGTCTCTAACGTCTAACCCAAACCAAGTTCAACGATGTCTATCGAGGGAAAAATGCTAAGAAATTCGAAAATTTCTGTAAAAAATACAAAATTCATTTCTTTATCTTTCAGTATCTCCGTGCATCCTCCACCCTCTCATCCTCACCTCCCTGGATCTGCCAATGACTACAACAATATTTTTATGTGAATTCGTATTGAAAATACCTTGTAAAACATTGCTTTTGCATAAAACCTCCATTTTATAGGAGGCATGGATGACTTGCATCAAATCGTACATGCATGAGGTCAAATTTATTTTAAAAACATCAATGGCAAAGAAATATGGAATTATTTGTATAAACTAAAACTTTATATATAAGCAAACAGATTAATAATTCCAATTTTTGTGTATTGAACCTAAACAACTGCAAAATATAGGTAAGACAATCATTCTATTTCCTATAAATGTATAATTTCACTTTTTTATTATTCAGAAATAAAATTTTTAGACCAAAATAATCAGAATTGTTGTCACTTTCAAGCATGACGAGTAGTTTAGAACGTACAAACAAGGGCTTACTTTTCATTAGTGCTAAGTAGATTTTCACTAACTTAAGCAAAAATACAATTAATATTACAAACTTTCCTTTAAAATAAAGAGAGAACCTGTAATTGTACTTTTCCTTAAGTTAGTGGAAATGTACTTAGCACTACTATGAAATAAGCCATCGATATGTACTACATAGTAATATTAAAAGTAGACCGTGGAAGTTGTAAAACCCGTTAATTGTAGCTTGATATTATAAATTCCAGGAAAAATCACATGAAAAATTGGATAAAAAGTACGAGTGTATTTCTTAAGAATCTATATATTTAAAATTCATACAGGTTGGTCCAGAGAAATACATTTGCGCATACGTAAGCAAAAGTAGTGGACGCTACCTCATTAAATCGAGATTAAATTTCTCTTTCAACTTTCCTCTAAATTTTGGGTAAGTAGGAATTTTTTACAGTGTAGGACTCCAACGGGAGTCTTGGGCGGACGTAGGAAAAGAAAAAAAAATTAGTAATTTTGAATCACCCTGATGAAGATTGTTTTTTTTGTACTCTAGATTGATACTTCGATGTCTAAAACGTAAAATTCAAGTTAAAATTATCGCTTCTGACGACGTAATATGTTTTGTTTCCTCCATTCCATGAATTACAACAAATTTTCCTAGCTCCGATACGTATGAATAAAAAAAAATGTTATTTACTACTCTACTATCTTACTGAAATATAAAATCCAACGAGGTTTCAGCTCTGCTAGCGCTGTGGACTGTAGTGGAACTAAGGCTTGACAAAGTGGTTAGTGGTGATGTTTGGTGTAGGTTATTTTGTAGTGTAAGTGGTCTAAGCTTGGTAAAGATGCCTACGGTGATAATTCTTGATACTTCTCCGCCGTCGAACGTGTCTGTTGTTAAAAGTTCGGAATCTTATCCTTCTTTACAGTATGCTCGCAGTGCTTTATATTCATTTTTCGATACTATTGCTTCAACATCGAAACTGGAGTTCGTTGCTTTGGTTACATATTCATCTCAATTTGAAGTAATATCTTCGTTTACGCGTGATTTTGACCTTTTGAAATTGAAACTTATGCAGATGAAATTAAGTGAAAAATTTGATTTAAAAATTGTCATGGATGGTGTTGAAACTTTGATTCTAGAAGAATGGGGAAGTGGGATTTCCTGCAATGTTATTATTGTAGCTCAAGACAGATATGCTTTGGAAGCTTGTAGCATGCCAGTTTATTTATTTCCTGGAAACATAATTGTTTGCAATTTAGGCCCTGAATCAATCACTAAAGACCCTTATGCCAAACTTGAAAATTTCAACTATCGATGTGAATTATATCAACCTGAACCCACTGTCAATCCTCCATCAATACAACAAATGTTCCATAAAATCGCTGAGCGTTACTACTATACCTGGATTGGACAACTTACTTGTGGCCACTTTAATTCTAAAATAACTTTATCACCAAGTCCTGAGCCCTATTATGTTGCGACTGATTTTGATTCGGCTACCTACACTGTTGAAAGTACTTTAGAAATTTGTGGTTTTATTGAATTACAGCATTTGGGAAGTCCTGGAGCAGTTTCAAGACACTTAGTGTTACCATACTCACCACCAGGGGTTTTTCCTGCAATGAACCGAGCTTTAAGTCATTCTAAGTCTCTCACATCATCCCCAGATGCTGATGACGATTCTCAAGAAGAAAGTCAGGTGCCATCCTTCTGTGTGTTACTGCATGGTGCCTTAAAAGTTGAAAATATGGCTGCCCTGTGTTATGTTGGAAACGATTGGTATGGGGTATTATTTTCTTGGGCAGATTCCAAAAAGAAGTCAAATTTAATGTTAAGTTTATTGGAACCAGGTAGTTCAGATGCTGTACCTTGGCTAGGTGATTTGAATAAGCTCAATATATCTACTAATCCTCAGTCAGAAGGATTTCCTATGAAAGGACCTGAAAAGAAAAGTTATACTCAGAATTGTGTAGCTTGGATCAGACAGCAAGGATTGCAGTCTGATATTCAAAAGATCCTGAGGCATTCGAGAAAATTACCAGAAAAAACACAGCAGTTTTATAAAGAACTAAACCGAGTACGAAGAGCAGCAATAGGTTTAGGTTTCATGTCTTTAATTGAAGGGTTAGCTGCTGTGCTTGAGCGTGAATGTACATTATTACCAGGTTCTGCACATCCTGCTTGTGCATTGCAGTTAACTCATGCTGCTGGTGTTTTGAGAGAACCACATAGCAGAGATCATAAATACAACATTCTTCCTATGAAAACTTCCTTTCGTTCTGATGCTCAAGGGTTTGACATGTTTTAAATATTATAAATTCCCTAGTTTACTATTAACTTTATGTATTAGATCTCCTAAACCTGATCTGTTATTGCAGTATATAACTTGACACCATAAAATGAATATTTATCCAAATTTAGTCCCTGATCTCAACCGAAAAGGATCCATGAGGGAGCATAGTAAACAAAATCGACAGTTTGTAATTCAGTTTAACCAGTAATAATTATAGAGTAGGTTATAACCTGCAACAACATAAATCTGGTTTGGGAGGTCTAATATGTACCTTATATATACTCTTATCTTTTTATAAATTCTTAATTAAAAAAAAAAATCGAACTAAAAATTAGTAAGGTCTTCAACAAATTGTTTTTTTAATTATATTATTACTCAAATTTCTTTAAATTAGTCATCTAACTACTTATTTGTTATAATTTCCACAATCTGACATGGATAATCCTTTAAGCAATTAGAAGAAATGAAGTTTTAGGAGGAATTATTTATGCTCTTTAAGTTCTATGTGAGTTATCACTAATTTTCTATCAAATGCTTCTAAGTTATGTTCTTTTTTCAATTATCACCAATTTTCTTTTTTCTCTTATATTTTAAAAAAAGAAATAATCCAGTTTTAACTAACTTCTCAGAAAACATGCTTGAGAAGAGGCAAAGGTAATTTAATTTATTTTTTTATAAGTTTTAAAATTATATTATTACTGTTACATTGATGCTGATAAAATATTTCTTTGTTCATTTATCTTGTCAATTTTTACAATATTAGTATGATTTGGTCTCTAACTTACTCTATTTTTTCTATCTTCACCATCTCCTCATTCCCTTGTTCCAGGTTTCTATATATGATATTTCTTTCTTTTTTTTCAATCTGGTCCTGAATCCTAATTCTTGGCAGTTAAACATTTTTTTATTTATTTGAACTCGTTTCAAATTATACTAAGGCAAGTTTCTGGACTCCTATTAACTTTTACTTCCTTTTTGACATTGCAATATGTAAAATTATTTATTAATTATAACCAATTAATAATTGTTATATTTTACCATTATAATAAATGGTGTATTGTCATTTTATATTCTAGGATATGTATAATAATTGGTATAATTTTAAAAATAGACATTGTTTTAGTATGAAATATTTCTTCAGTGTTACACTCATAAGGGGTCCAAAATCTAGAATAATTTTGTGACTGATTCTCTGCCTCTTATGTCGCATTAAACTTTTCGATATTCAATAAATTAATAAGGTTCCTTTATTTGTTTTATTGTTATCACTATCAAAGTTACAATTTTAATTATTTTTGAAATTTTCCTTTATTACTGCCCAGGTAGGCATTCAATGGGTATTGTAACAATAATTTTAATTTAATAGGTGACACATTGGGGGTGAGTGATGCGGTAATGGGACTAACACTTGTTGCTATTGGTGGATCGATACCAGAAGCAAGCACTAGTGTTATCAATGCAAGGCTTGGTAAGTTTAAATTTAATTACTTGGTTTAATTTATTTAGTGAATGGTTCTTTAGAGAACTAGTCCAGTTTATTTATACATGAAAATTGGAAAATGAAGGAACTCGCTTACAGTGGATAGATGTTATATCTTGGAAAGTTAGTTATCTCAAGAACTATTTTATGTACAGATTTCTGTCAATACTAAAATTGAACCTAGGTAAATGCACTGTAAATTAATTTATAATGTTCATTGTGCAAACCTTAGCCATTTTAGCCAGGCATCAGTACTATATTTAATGTTAGAGTATGGCATTAATAAAAACAGATATATATCTGTTTATATAT